>NW_023995384.1:0-120151 GCF_015586225.1 Lucilia sericata | reverse complement strand
TTCTAGTTCAGTTCTAGTTCAGTTCTAGTTCAGTTCTAGTTCATCTAGATCAGTTCTAGTTCAGTTTAGTTCAGTTCTAGTCAGTTTCTAGTCAGTTCTAGTTCAGTTCTAGTTCAGTTCTAGTTCAGTTCTAGTTCAGTTCTAGTTCAGTTCTAGTTCAGTTCTAGTTCAGTTCTAGTTCAGTTCTAGTTCAGTTCTAGTTCAGTTCTAGTTCAGTTCAGTTCAGTCTAGTTCAGTTCTAGTTCAGTTCTAGTTCAGTTCTAGTTCAGTTCTAGTTCATATAGAACTGTTAGTCTAGCTATAGAACTACTCTAGAGTCTGGTTTATAGTGTAATCCATAGTCTAGTCTATAGTATAGTCTATGTATGCCTATAGATCAATCCATAGTCTAGCTTATAGTTTGGTATATCGTCTAGTCGATAGTCTGGTCTATAGTCTAGCGCTGACATTTTTACTTTCATTTGCTTACAAGCAAATTACAATTATTGTTCACCCATGATTTAAAATCTAAACAAAACACGCAGTTGCTGAAGCCAAAACAAAAAACAGATAATGAAGAAAAAGTGGAGTAAGAGTACTAAAATATCTAGTTAAAGAGGAATCCAAAAAATTAACATCATAATCATGTAAATTGTGTAAGTGTTATTTCTATTGAAAAGTAATTTATGACGCATTCCTAATGTATGACGTCGTTTTATTTACATTTCGACGAAGACGTTTTATATATGAAATTATTTCGAAATTCATTCATGTGTCGTATACGCAATGAAGGAGAAAAAAATTATGGCGATTATGTAATCATTTTGTTGAGACAAATAAAACAACACCAACATTGGAAGTGATTCCATTAAGTAAAGTAGAGTTTAATTTTCTAATTTTGTTTTAATTTTTTTTCTATTCTAGACAACTTGTTGAACATCTGGGCTTAACAATGAGCAGGCCATACAACTTTAACAGAATGATTGTGGAATATATAGAAATCTGATCTGATGATCTCAAGGAATTCATAGACAAAATCAAGGCAATATCTGATATAGCTTTAATAGTATTGATCATTGTATACATCTGTAAAAATTATATTTAAAGGATCCACCATGATCCAGGTAAATGTTGAAAGAGACGAAGCACGATCATAGCAAACTCAATCATTATTTGGAACTGTTGGAGAACTTTACTATAGCTAGCGCTTGAGAAAGAAAGTTTGAATTTGAAAGTAGTTACTGATGTTATATGTTACTGATCGAGGTAATATTTCTATTAACTGGGGACAAGAAAAATACCAGATGTCCGGTTAAAGACGAAATTAGAGTGCCTTGGAAAAACCCCCATGGAAACCCAGAGGAACTAGGGAACAATTTGTAGGACTAGTATTTTGAGAGCGAAGAAGAAGTTTGAAATCCCAAGATGTCGATGTAACAATCCTAGGAAAGCCGAACTGCATTCAGAACTATGTACCTCTATGTGAATCCTAGGAAAGCCGGAAAGTCAAATGATTTAGCGGATTCAAGAAGCAATAGCTCTGGTATTTCCATCAAAGAATATAAAGAAAGGAACGTACGACGTGTCAGTTAGTAGTCAGTTAGTTAGTTAGTTAGTTAGTTAGTTAGTTAGTTAGTAGTTCGTTAGTAGTTAGTTAGTTATTAGTTAGTTAGTTAGTAGTTAGTTAGTAGTTAGTTCGTTAGTTAGTTGTTAGTTAGTTAGTTAGTTAGTTAGTTAGTTAGTTAGTTAGTTAGTTAGTTAGTTAGTTAGTTAGTTAGTTAGTTAGTTAGTTAGTTAGTAGTTAGTAGTAGTTAGTAGTTAGTTAGTTAGTTAGTTAGTTAGTTAGTTAGTTAGTTAGTTAGTTAGTAGTTAGTAGTTAGTTAGTTAGTTAGTTAGTTAGTTAGTTAGTTAGTAGTAGTTAGTTAGTAGTTAGTAGTTAGTTAGTGTTAGTTAGTTAGTTAGTTAGTTAGTTAGTTAGTTAGTAGTTAGTAGTAGTAGTTAGTTAGTTAGTTAGTTAGTAGTTAGTTAGTTAGTTAGTTAGTTAGTTAGTTAGTTAGTTAGTTAGTTAGTTAGTTAGTTAGTTAGTTAGTTAGTTAGTTAGTTAGTTAGTTAGTTAGTTAGTTAGTTAGTTAGTTAGTTAGTTAGTTAGTTAGTTAGTAGTTAGTTAGTTAGTTAGTTAGTTAGTTAGTTAGTTAGTTAGTTAGTTAGTTAGTTAGTTAGTTAGTTAGTTAGTTAGTTAGTTAGTTAGTTAGTTAGTTAGTTAGTTAGTTAGTTAGTTAGTTAGTTAGTTAGTTAGTAGTTAGTTAGTTAGTTAGTTAGTTAGTTAGTTAGTTAGTTAGTTAGTTAGTTAGTAGTTAGTTAGTTAGTTAGTTAGTTAGTTAGTTAGTTAGTTAGTTAGTTAGTTAGTTAGTTAGTTAGTTAGTTAGTTAGTTAGTTAGTTAGTTAGTTAGTTAGTTAGTTAGTTAGTTAGTTAGTTAGTTAGTTAGTTAGTTAGTTAGTTAGTTAGTTAGTTAGTTAGTTAGTTAGTTAGTTAGTTAGTTAGTTAGTTAGTTAGTTAGTTAGTTAGTTAGTTAGTTAGTTAGTTAGTTAGTTAGTTAGTTAGTTAGTTAGTTAGTTAGTTAGTTAGTTAGTTAGTTAGTTAGTTAGTTAGTTAGTTAGTTAGTTAGTTAGTTAGTAGTTAGTTAGTTAGTTAGTTAGTTAGTTAGTTAGTTAGTTAGTTAGTTAGTTAGTTAGTTAGTTAGTTAGTTAGTTAGTTAGTTAGTTAGTTAGTTAGTTAGTTAGTTAGTTAGTTAGTTAGTTAGTTAGTTAGTTAGTTAGTTAGTAGTTAGTTAGTAGTTAGTTAGTTAGTTAGTTAGTTAGTTAGTTAGTTAGTTAGTTAGTTAGTTAGTTAGTTAGTTAGTTAGTTAGTTAGTTAGTTAGTTAGTAGTTAGTTAGTTAGTTAGTTAGTTAGTTAGTTAGTTAGTAGTTAGTTAGTAGTTAGTTAGTTAGTTAGTTAGTTAGTTAGTTAGTTAGTAGTTAGTTAGTTAGTTAGTTAGTTAGTTAGTTAGTTAGTTAGTTAGTTAGTTAGTTAGTTAGTTAGTTAGTTAGTTAGTTAGTTAGTTAGTTAGTTAGTTAGTTAGTTAGTTAGTTAGTTAGTTAGTTAGTTAGTTAGTTAGTAGTTAGTTAGTTAGTTAGTTAGTTAGTTAGTTAGTTAGTTAGTTAGTTAGTTAGTTAGTTAGTTAGTAGTTAGTTAGTTAGTTAGTTAGTTAGTTAGTTAGTTAGTTAGTTAGTTAGTTAGTTAGTTAGTTAGTTAGTTAGTTAGTTAGTTAGTTAGTTAGTTAGTTAGTTAGTTAGTTAGTTAGTTAGTTAGTTAGTTAGTTAGTTAGTAGTTAGTTAGTTAGTTAGTTAGTTAGTTAGTTAGTTAGTTAGTTAGTAGTTAGTTAGTTAGTTAGTTAGTTAGTTAGTTAGTTAGTTAGTTAGTTAGTTAGTTAGTTAGTTAGTTAGTTAGTTAGTTAGTTAGTTAGTTAGTTAGTTAGTTAGTTAGTTAGTTAGTTAGTTAGTTAGTTAGTTAGTTAGTTAGTTAGTTAGTTAGTTAGTTAGTTAGTTAGTTAGTTAGTTAGTTAGTTAGTTAGTTAGTTAGTTAGTTAGTTAGTTAGTTAGTTAGTTAGTTAGTTAGTTAGTTAGTTAGTTAGTTAGTTAGTTAGTTAGTTAGTTAGTTAGTTAGTTAGTTAGTTAGTTAGTTAGTAGTTAGTTAGTTAGTTAGTTAGTTAGTTAGTTAGTTAGTTAGTTAGTTAGTTAGTTAGTTAGTTAGTTAGTTAGTTAGTTAGTTAGTTAGTTAGTTAGTTAGTTAGTTAGTTAGTTAGTTAGTTAGTTAGTTAGTTAGTTAGTTAGTTAGTTAGTTAGTTAGTTAGTTAGTTAGTTAGTTAGTTAGTTAGTTAGTAGTTAGTTAGTTAGTTAGTTAGTTAGTTAGTTAGTTAGTTAGTTAGTTAGTTAGTTAGTTAGTTAGTTAGTTAGTTAGTTAGTTAGTTAGTTAGTTAGTTAGTTAGTTAGTTAGTTAGTTAGTTAGTTAGTTAGTTAGTAGTTAGTTAGTTAGTTAGTTAGTTAGTTAGTTAGTTAGTTAGTTAGTTAGTTAGTTAGTTAGTTAGTTAGTTAGTTAGTTAGTTAGTTAGTAGTTAGTTAGTTAGTAGTTAGTTAGTTAGTTAGTTAGTAGTTAGTTAGTAGTAGTTAGTTAGTTAGTTAGTTAGTTAGTTAGTTAGTTAGTTAGTTAGTAGTTAGTTAGTTAGTTAGTTAGTTAGTTAGTTAGTTAGTTAGTTAGTTAGTTAGTAGTAGTTAGTTAGTTAGTTACATATATTGATCTCTCGACTTCCACACTGGTAGACTACAACACTACTAACTAACCTATGCATTTGTTAGTTTGTGCTTCGCCCATCACTGCTTCATCAAATTCCCTTTGAAACGGTTTAAAATTAATTAAGAAATTATTCCGTTTAATTTAGTCTCTTTTTAATAACTTTAGCATTACGTTTGGAATTAATTACACAATCAAGTGGCTTCTAAATTTCTTTTCATTTTTCTTTTTTTCCTACCCTCGATTATTAATTATAGTTATTAATCCTGTTGCCTTAATTTGTTGATTAAGACTCCATAAATTTCTCTTAAAATTAAAAAATTTTAATTTTGTTTTACTCTCCATTTCCCCCTATTCGGCGAGTTAAATATTAATGACAAATATTTGACAATAAATTTCATTAAACATTTGCGTTATTAATGACTTAAAAAGGCGAATTTTGGGGTTAAAAATTCAAAAATTTTACATTTCTTTCATCTCCATACCAGACGCAGACGTGACAGCAGCCTGAAAATGAAAGGTGTTTTTTTCAATTACTTCAAATCGTTGTTGTTGTTGTGGTTGGTATTAGTGTTGGTGGCATGACATGCGCCTAAAAAAGAACTAAACCCTGTCGGTGTGCGTGCGTGCCATAGTTTGAGAGTTTGACGAGGACTTGCTTTCCTTTTTGTATTTATGTTGTAGAAGTATTATTGATGTCCTGGCGTTATACATATTCACCTCTACATCGTCACATCAATTAAAAACTCATGCTTTTATGCGCAGCTGATGCACGCATACATGCGTGAGTGCACAAAAATATACAACAAATTTTTTGGCTGCCTGTCGTTTTGTCTGTCCGTCTGTCCAGCCCCCTCAATCCTTCTAAAGTTAAAGTAGTTCATTAAACAAACGGTATTTGACTGCTGTTAAATTTTTGTTGTTTTTTTCTTTCTTTTTCCAGGATTTTGTTTTTGTTTTGCCTTGAAATTTGTATCCTGTTTTAGAATAATTTGCACCCCCAAATACAAAGTTTCACAAAAAACAATAATCAAGTGTGCGCTTATGTTTGTTTGTGTGCAAATGCGTGTGTTTATTTAACCAACAAGGATTTGCAGGATTTATTTGAAGGAACAAACATATATGTAGACAACTTCACTGTCCAGAATAGCGACTAAGGCACATCATTAATTTTATATTCCAATTAACCCTTAAAAACCGTTTAAATTTTCTACAAAAAAATAATTATTTGTAAATTTTTGTTCTAAAATCATAAAAGAATCCTTTTTTATATAGAAAACTAGTAAAAACTTGATCATAAACCCGGTTTATTAACCGAATAAAAACCGGTTTTACGTTTATGCGTTAAATTTTTTGGCTAAAGTGACTTTAAAAGTATTTATTTTTATTATCAAAATAAAATTCTACAAAAATTAAAAAATTAACCGGGTTTTTATTCGTCTAAAAAACCGGGTTTAAAATTATTCGTTAATTTTTTTTTTTTTGTTAAAATTGCATTAAATTTATTTATTTTTATTATAAAAACAAAATTTTACAAAAAATAAAAATTTTAACCGGTTTTGATTCGAATAAAAAACCAGGTTTAAGATTATTCGTTAAATTTCTGGCTAAAATGTCATTTAAATTATTTATTTTTATTAAAAGAATAAAAGCCTACAAAAATTAAAAAATTTCAAGCGGTTTTTTATTCGAATACAAAACCGGTTTAACGATTAATTGCTAATTTTTTCACTAAAATGTCATTTCAAGTAATTCCTATTACATTAATAATAAAATTGTGCAAAAACCAACAAATTCGTAGTTGGTTTTTAATCGAATAAAAAACCGGATTAACGATTATTCGTTAATATTTGATTAAAATCTCATTTAAATTTGAAATTTTCATTGAAAGAAGTCATAGAAAGAAGTTTCATTTATTACAGTGATAAAATGAGGCAAAAACTTAAGAAATTAGAGATGGATTTTATTCGAATAAAAACACGGTTCAATAAGTTTTCGTAAAGTAATCGTAAATTAGTTCATTAAATATTTAGCTTAAGCCCCCAAAAATAAAAACATATTGTTATAAAACCGAATTCTTAAAAAAAGTAAAATAAATAACCAGTTTTTAATCGAATAAAAACCCGGTTTTATGATTATTCGTTAAATTTTTTGACTTAAATGTCATTAAAATTAATTATTTTCATTAGCAGAATAAAATTCGAAAAAAAAATTAAATAATTACAACCGGTTTTTTATTCGAATAAAAAACCGGTTATACGATTAATCGCAAATTTTTCACAAAAATATCATTGAAAATAATTTCTTTTATTTTAATGATAAGATTGTGCAAAAACTAAAAAATTTAAAGCGTTTTTCTATTCGAATAAAAACACGGTTTAACGATTATTCGTTAAAATTTTAGCTTAAAAACCAAAAATTAAAAAAATTTTGTTATAAAAAATAAAATCTAGTAAAAATGTTAATGTTTAAACGTTTTTTCCAGCGAATATAAAACTGGGTTTACGAACCAGTTATACGATTAACCTCTTATTCGTTTAAAAAAAACCCTTATGAATTTAATTTTCTTGTTTTTAATAACATTAGAGTTTTAGAATTACAACATTTGACACAAATAAATTCACAAATAAATAACCGGTTTTGCGATTAATCGCTAATATTTGGCGTTTAATCGTAATTTTTTTTTTTATAAAATGTTAATAAATTTTATTTAAATCATTATTAAGAGCAAGAAATAGTAAATTTTAAGCGATTATTTTAACGACTACAAAAACCGGTTGTTCGATTAATCGATTATTCGCTTTAAAAAAAAACGTTAAACTTTTAATATTCTTAATATTCAACAAATTAGGGCTTCAAAATTGCAACATTTATTTGAAAAAATCGTCGAATAAATAACCGGTTTTGCGATTAATCGTTGATATTTTGCTATTAATCGTAAATTTGTTAATAAAATATTCATTAATTTCATTTGAAATAATATTACAAACAAGAAACAGTTAATTTTAAGCAGTTACTTTAACGGTTACAAAAACCGGTTATTCGATTAATCGATTATTCGCGGTAAAAATCTTTAAAAATTCTATTTTCTTGTTGTTCATCAAATTATGGCTTAATTATAACGCTATAATGCTATTAAGCTAATGAATAATAACCGGGTTTTCGATTATTCGTTAAAAATTTTGTTTAGATTTTTATTTATATTTCGTTCGTTTACTTGAAAATTGAGATTTCATCAATATTAACAAAAATATTGCAGAAAAATGGGAAATTTGATTTTTAATTGATTGATCCTTTAACCCGCATTTCTTTTGTTTTCGATTCATTATAGGTCCTTAATGGTTTAATGTGCGTTACGTTTGCCTGTCAATTGGAATCATTATTAAATTGTATATTTTGCCACGCGTCTATCTATATATGTATGTAGTACATATGTATCTGCTTCTGAAAATAGCAGCTGTTTTCGTCGAAAGATTTGTTTGATTTTTAATAGAAGATTGTGTAGACTTAAGGGATTTCTCTGTTTGAGCAAAAAGGATAAGAGCAACTAGTATTTAAGGGGGGAGTATTGTTGCACTTAAAGGCAACTACTGTGATTCCGAAAATGGTGCTTTTACACCACAACAAAAACTAGGTAAAATCATATTTCGTTACAAATACGATGAATTAATAAATTACATTAAAAAATTCAAAACAATTTAAACAAAAATTCCACATTTCTTATTAAAATTGCAAATATTTACTTAATTTAATGAGCAAATCCTTAAAGCATTCAAATATTCCTAATACAAACTGTCTCGCCAAAGAACTTAATTTTGCGCCTAAAAGCATGCCTTCCTATACACAGAAATATTTCTCATTATTAGCAATTACCACCACCATTAGTACAGACATCATTCCATAAAATTACCGTACAAAATTTGACAGCACTTTATTGCAGCCACAGAGTTGTCTTGACTATGAGCAACTAAACAGAGCTGCCACTTCACCTACGCATTCTATTAGTGATGCCAGTTCGTGTGTCTTTCTGTTTGGATAAAGAGATGCCACTGTTAAATTAAGAAAATCGTTAAAGAGTTTTAACATGTAGATAATAAGAAATATTATAGTTTAGTCCATAGTCTAGTCTATAGTCTAGTCTATAGTCTAGTCTATAGTCTAGTCTATAGTCTAGTCTATAGTCTAGTCTATAGTCTAGTCTATAGTCTAGTCTATAGTCTAGTCTATAGTCTAGTCTATAGTCTAGTCTATAGTCTAGTCTATAGTCTAGTCTATAGTCTAGTCTATAGTCTAGTCTATAGTCTAGTCTATAGTCTAGTCTATAGTCTAGTCTATAGTCTATAGTCTAGTCTATAGTCTAGTCTATAGTCTAGTCTATAGTCTAGTCTATAGTCTAGTCTATAGTCTAGTCTATAGTCTAGTCTATAGTCTAGTCTATAGTCTAGTATATAGTCTAGTCTATAGTCTAGTCTATAGTCTAGTCTATAGTCTAGTCTATAGTCTAGTCTATAGTCTAGTCTATAGTCTAGTCTATAGTCTAGTCTATAGTCTAGTCTATAGTCTAGTCTATAGTCTAGTCTATAGTCTAGTCTATAGTCTAGTCTATAGTCTAGTCTATAGTCTAGTCTATAGTCTAGTCTATAGTCTAGTCTATAGTCTAGTCTATAGTCTAGTCTATAGTCTAGTCTATAGTCTAGTCTATAGTCTAGTCTATAGTCTAGTCTATAGTCTAGTCTATAGTCTAGTCTATAGTCTAGTCTATAGTCTAGTCTATAGTCTAGTCTATAGTCTAGTCTATAGTCTAGTCTATAGTCTAGTCTATAGTCTAGCTATATGTCTAGTCATAGTCTAGTCTATAGTCTAGTCTATAGTCTAGTCTATAGTCTAGTCTATAGTCTAGTCTATAGTCTAGTCTATAGTCTAGTCTATAGTCTAGTCTATAGTCTAGTCCTATAGTCTAGTCTATAGTCTAGCTATAGTCTAGTCTATAGTCTAGTCTATAGTCTAGTCTATAGTCTAGTCTATAGTCTAGTCTATAGTCTAGTCTATAGTCTAGTCTATAGTCTAGTCTATAGTCTAGTCTATAGTCTAGTCTATAGTCTAGTCTATAGTCTAGTCTATAGTCTAGTCTATAGTCTAGTCTATAGTCTAGTCTATAGTCTAGTCTATAGTCTAGTCTATAGTCTAGTCTATAGTCTAGTCTATAGTCTAGTCTATAGTCTAGTCTATAGTCTAGTCTATAGTCTAGTCTATAGTCTAGTCTATAGTCTAGTCTATAGTCTAGTCTAGTTAGTCTATAGTCTAGTCTATAGTCTAGTCTATAGTCTAGTCTATAGTCTAGTCTATAGTCTAGTCTATAGTCTAGTCTATAGTCTAGTCTATAGTCTAGTCTATAGTCTAATCTATAGTCTAGTCTATAGTCTAGTCTATAGTCTAGTCTATAGTCTAGTCTATAGTCTAGTCTATAGTCTAGTCTATAGTCTAGTCTATAGTCTAGTCTATAGTCTAGTCTATAGTCTAGTCTATAGTCTAGTCTATAGTCTAGTCTATAGTCTAGTCTATAGTCTAGTCTATAGTCTAGTCTATAGTCTAGTCTATAGTCTAGTCTATAGTCTAGTCTATAGTCTAGTCTATAGTCTAGTCTATAGTCTAGTCTATAGTCTAGTCTATAGTCTAGTCTATAGTCTAGTCTATAGTCTAGTCTATAGTCTAGTCTATAGTCTAGTCTATAGTCTAGTCTATAGTCTAGTCTATAGTCTAGTCTATAGTCTAGTCTATAGTCTACAGTCTAGTCTATAGTCTAGTCTATAGTCTAGTCTATAGTCTAGTCTATAGTCTAGTCTATAGTCTAGTCTATAGTCTAGTCTATAGTCTAGTCTATAGTCTAGTCTATAGTCCTATGTCTATAGTCTAGTCTATAGTCCTAGTCTATAGTCCTAAGTCTATAGTTCTAGTCCTATAGTCTAGTCCTATAGTCTAGTCTAGTAGACACTCTAAGTCTATAGTCTAGTCTATAGTCTAGTCTATAGTCTAGTCTATAGTCCTAGTCTAATAGTCTATGTCTATAGTCTAGTCTTAGTCTAGTCTCATAGTCTAGTCTATAAGTCTAGTCTATAGTCTAGTCTATAGTCTAGTCTATAGTCTAGTCTATAGTCTAGTCTAATAGTCTAGTCTAATAGGCTGTCTAGTCCTAAGTCTAGTCTAGTTCTATAGTCCTAGTCTATAGTCCTAGTCCTATAGCTAGTCTATAGTCTAGTAGTCGATCAGTCTAGTCTATAGTCTAGTCTATAGTCTAGTCCTATAGTCTAGTCTATGGAGTCCTAGTCTATAAGTCCTAGTCCTATAGTCTAGGTCTATAGTCCTGATTCTATAGTCTAGTCTATAGTCCCTAAGTCTATAGTCTAGTCTATAGTCTAGTCTATAGTCTAGTCTACTAGTCTAGTCCTATAGGTCTAGTCTATAGGTCTAGTCTAGTCTATAGTCTAGTCTATAGTCTAGTCTATAGTCTAGTCTATAGTCTAGTCTATAGTCTAGTCTATAGTCTAGTCTATAGTCTAGTCTATAGTCTAGTCTATAGTCTAATATATAGTCTAGTCTCTAATCTAGTTTATAAATTAGTCTATAGTCTAGTCTATTGTCAGGTTTATAGCCTTGTATATGTATAGCGTGGTCTATAGTCTAGTTTATAGCCTAGTCTATAGTCTAGTCTATTGTTAGACTATAGTTTTGTTTATAGTCTAGTCTATATTTTTGTCTATATTCTAGTCTATAGTGTAGTAAAGTTAAGTCTAAAGTCTGGTCTATAATCAAGTATATATAAAGTCTAGTCTAAAGGCTGGCCTATAGTTTAGCCTGTAGTCTAGTTTATAATCTAGTCTATGGTCTAGTCTATAGTCTAGTGTGTAGTCTATAGTGTATTTAGTAGTCTAGTCCATAGTATTATCACTTGTCTAGTGTATAGTCCAGTCTATAGTGTACTCTATAGTCCAGTCTATAGTCTAGTCTATAGTCCACTCCGTGGTCTAATCTGTGGTCTGGACTTGTCTATCGTGTAGTCTGTAGTACTAAATTTCATGTTTTTGTTAAATTTTTCTGACGCCTTACGGCATACTATAGTTTTTTTATGTGTAGTATTTAAATGTAACTGTTTAGTTTGTTTTCACAAACTTGGCATTACTTTTAAATATCTGAGTTGGACATTACTTTTATGTACTTGTTTTAGAGTTACCTAGTGGTTTAGTATATTATGATGATAAACCACATAAAGTGGCAACCTAATAAAACAGCTGCGCGTGTTTTTCCGTTAATATTAGGTGAGCGTTCTCTTTCTCTTTTAATTTTTAGGTTTATTAAGAGAGTAGTTGTTTTAATTATGTGGGTTTTGGTTTTTTTTTCTTGTGTGTTTAGTAATGGTTGTAATTAACATGATGTAATGAGGGTTTAAGAGAGCGTGCATTAATATGAAGCGTTGTTGAGTAGAGTTTATTTGTTTTTTGTGGGAAATTGTTTATAAAATTTGTATTAAATGTAAAATTTGTTAATTTTTTTAAACTTTTTGCCGTATTTAAGAGTAAGTTAGTGGTATGTTGTTGTAGTTGTTGCTGTGGGTTTTTGTTAACAATTGATATTGTTGTTAAAAAGCAAAACAATTTGGGGGAGCTAAGTGTTTGTAGTTTTTATTTTGTGTTTTTGCTGTGTTTTTATCTGCTGTTGTTGTGTTTGTTGTTTTTGCTTTTTCTGGTTGTTGTGTACATTTTTTTTTTTGGGGGTACTTGCTGTTTTGCCTTTCGCCGAACATTTCAGTCAGCTTGTGGAGCTCAACGGCGGCGTTTGCTTCTTTTACATTAAATTTGATTTTTCTGTAACAGAAAATAAAAGTCCTCTCCTGTTTTTCAAATTGGTCATATACACTGCGTTCGTGTAGTGTATTGTGTTGTTGTGTGAGTGTTGTTGCAAAGTAACAATAAATCCCTTTTTTTTTTGTTTTGGAAAAAGAATAAAATTGAACTAGAGTTTGTTTTTTGTTTTGCATAAATTTTGTTTTTTTTTTTCTTCCATTTAAATGAGTAGTTTAATGGTGGTTGTAGGTTAAAGACTAAATTGTATAAAAAACCACGCGTGTTTTTTTGTTAAAATTAAATTTTTCTTGCTAAAAAGTGTAATTTAAATAAAATTGTTTTAATTTTTATTTTTTTTTTAAATTTTTTTAGGAATTTTTTATATAAAAAAAGTAAAGTGATTCTTTAAAACACAATGATCTATCGTATTACATCGCGTAAATTGCCAGAAGCTCAGGTGAGTGTTTCAAAAAAAATTACAAAAAATCTTTAAAATTTAATTTTTTTTAACAAAAAATTTATAAAATTATATAAATCTAAAAAACCCTTTTAAAACTCTTTTGTAACTCTCCTTAATAAGAAAAAAAAGTAGGGTTAATCTTTTTTTTTATTCCAACATTCTCTTTGTCTGCTCTGAAATTTACTCTCTTTTTAAATGTCTACTCTTTACTATATGTTACAATGGGTGTGTGTTCTTCTTATTGAGGGCCAGTGTAAACGTGGTGATTTTTTTCAACTTAACTCCCGGTATAATGTTTTTGTTGTTGTTTTCTCTAGTTACATGTGTAGTTTTTTTTCTCCAACTTTTTCTCTCTTTAACCTTAAAGTGCAAAATTTTTGTTAAAGCTCTTTCTACAGTAGGCTAATAGTAAAGTTTTTTTTTTTTTTTTTTTTTTTTTTGCAAAAATCCCAAAAAAATCTTATTCTTATCTTGTGTATAAGTGTATGTGTTATTTCACGCTTGCGTTTGAAATTTTTTTTATAATTTTTTTTCATTCATTTTTCTTTCTTTAATACAAAGTCTTATAAATACTTTTTTTCTCTTATTACATAATAATAAAAGAAGGTATATTTTAAAGAAATTAACAATATAAATTAAAAATTTATATAAACAAATTAATATAAAAAGATTTTAAAGAAAATTTTAAGAAAAATATTCAAATTTCTAAGAAAAAAATTTAAAAAATTATCCATTTCTACTAAATTTTTGTAAAATTTCTAAAGTTAACAACTCTTTTATAACAATTTTTCTAAATTAAAAAAATATTGACACTTTTATAACAATTTCTCTAAATTAAAAAAAAATAATAAAAACTCTTTTATAACAATTTCTTTAAATATGTAAAAAAGCCGGTTCTAAAAAATAATTTTGAAAATATTTTCATTGAATCCAAAGAAAATGAATTTCTTAAAAAAAATCTTAATAAAACTTTAAGTATTCTTCTTAAAATTCAATTTTTTTTCAAAAAACTTTATAAAACTTCAAAATTTTTTTTTTTTTTTCAAATTTAAAACAAAAATAAAAATTTTACCTATTTTTATAAAAAAAACTCGACAATATTTTAAAATTTTTAAAAGAATCTTCATAAAACATTTTTGAAATACATTTAAAACTTACAATTTAATTAAATTTAAATTTTCTGAAATATAATTGAAAAATTCTGAAATATAATTAAAAAATTCTGAAATATAATTAAAAAATTCTGAAATATAAATAGACATTTCTGAAACATAATTGAAAATTTCTGAAACTAAATGGCAAACTTCTGAAATATAATTGGAAATTTCTGAAATATATTTAGGTATGTCTAAAAACTATAAACTATAGTCTAAACTGTAGAATAGGCTCTAGTCTAAGCTTTAGACTGGATTATAATAAACTAAACTATAGACTAAACTAAGGACTAGACTCAAGTCTGTACTAAAATTTAGACTAAACTATAGACTATACTTTAGTCTTAACAATAGACTAAACTATGGTCTAAACTATAGACTAGACTATAATCTAAACTATAGACTAGACTATAGTCTAAACTATAGACTAGGCTATAGTCTAAACTATAGAGCTGACTATATTCCAAACTATAGAGTTCACTATAATCTAAACTAGAGTTGACTATAGTCTAAACTATAGAATAGACTATAGTTTTAGACTATCTAAGATTAGACTATAGTCTATACTATAGACTAAACTATAAAGTTGACCATAGTCTAAACTATAGACTATAGTCTAAACTATAGACCAGACTATAGACTAGACTGTAGATTAAACTAAAGACTAGGCTATAGTCTAAACTATAGAGCAGACTATACCATAGTCTAAACCATAGACTAGAATATTGTCTAAACTATAGACTAGAATATTGTCTAAACTATAGACTAGACTATAGACTAAGCTATAGACTAGACTCCAGACTATGCTATAGACTAGACAATAGTCTAAATTATACACTAGACTATAGTATAAACTATAGACTAGACTATAGTCTTAACTATAGACTAGAATATAGTCTAAACTATAGACTAGAATATAGTCTAAACTAAAGACCAGACTCTGGTCTAACCTATAGTCTAGACTCTAGACTAAACGATAGACTAGACTATAGTCTTAACTATAGACTAGAATATAGTCTAAAATATCGACTAGAATCTAGTCTATAGCTTAGACTATAGTATAGACTAGATTATATACTATAGACTAGATTATAGTCTAAACTATGGACTAGACTAAACCATAGACAAGATTATAGTCTAAACTGTAGACTACACTATAGTCTAAACGATAGACTAGACTATAGTTTAGACTATGGTCTAAACTGTAGACTAGACTCTAGACTAAACGATAGACTCGACTAGAGTCTAAACTATAGACCAGACTATAGTCTAAACTATAAAGTAGACTGTAGTCTAAACTATAGACTAGAATATAGTCTAAACTATAGACTAGAATATAGTCTAAACTATAGACTAGACTATAGTCTAAACTATAGACTAGACTATAGTCTAATCTATAAACTAGACTCTAAACTATACTATAGACCAGACTATACTCTAAACTATAGACTAGAGTAAACTATAGACTTGACTATAGTCTTAACTATATACCAGACTATGGTCTAACTTTAGACTAGACTCTAGACTAAACGATGGACTAGACTATAGTCTAATCTATAGGATAGAATATTGTCTAAACTATAGACTAAGCTATAGACTAGACTCCAGGCTATGCTGAAGACTAGACGATAGTCTAAATTATATACTAGACTATAGTATAAACTATAGACTAGACTATAGTCTAATCTATAGACTAGATTATAGTCTAAACTATACACTAGGTTATAGTTTAAACTATAGTATTTACTATAGACTAGACTATAGTATTAACTGTAGACTAGACTATAGACTAGAATATAGTCTAGACTATAGACCAGGCTCTGGTTTAAACTATAGACTAGACTCTAGACTAAACGATAGACTAGACTATAGTCTAAACTATAAAGTAGACTGTAGTCTAAACTATAGACTAGAATATAGTCTAAACTATAGACCAGACTCTGGTCTAAACTATAGACTAGACTCTAGACTAAAGGATAGACTAGACTATAGTCTAATCTATAAACTAGAATATAGTCTAAACTGTAGACCAGACTATGGTCTAAACTATAGACTAGTCTGCAGACTAAACTATAGACTAGACTCTAGACTAAACGATAGACTAGACTATAGTCTGAACTGTAGACTAGAATATAGTCTAAACTATAGACCAGACTATGGTCTAAGCTATAGACTTGACTATAGTCTAAGCTATAGACTAGACTATAGTCTAAGTTATAGACTAGACTATAGTCTAAACTATAGACTAAACTATAGCCTAAACGATAGACTAGACTATAGTCTAAACTATAGACTAGAATATAGTCTAAACTATAGACCAGACTATAGTGTAGGTTATAGATTAGTATATGGACTAAACTATAGCCTAAGCTATAGACTAGACTCTGAACTATAGTATAGACTAGACTATAGTCTTAACGATAGACCAGCCTATAGTCTAAAGTATAGACTAGACTCTAGACTAAGCTATAGACTAGACAATATCTAAATTATAGACTAGACTCTATTCTAAACTATAGACTATAGTCTAACTATAGACCTGACTTTAGTAAATATAGACTAGACTGTAGTCTAAATAATAGACCAGACTATAGCCTAAACTATAGACTAGAATATAGTCCAAACTATAGATTAGACGCTAGTCTAAACTATAGACGATACTCTTGTCTAAACTATGGACTTATGCTTAAGCCTATTGTTTACAATTTTAGCCTAAAAGTTCTTTAGTTCAACTATAATCGAGTCTTGAGTTTAAGCCTATAATCCAGTCTATCTTTTAGAATTGAAGAACCTTTTCCTTATGCCAACCCCACTGTACCCTTGTTAAATTATGTACATCTTTAATTTACAACTTCTGTTACCTTAAAAACTTTTACTCACAAAATAAATTATCAGCAAAAATACAATAACAACAACAGTTAAATAATTAATTCGCAATAGTATTAAAAACAAAAAGTAAACTGATCTCACTTTTGTGCCATTTGTCAATGGAAAAAAACCCATAAACTATCGCTTCTGGCTCTAATTTTTCACTCTTCTACAGACACATTTTACTCTACTCTACTCCCAAAGAGTTTATTCACCTGAAAATGTGGTTTCTTATTATTTTTGTTTTCTTTCTTTACATTTTTCTTCTTCTTCTGTAAAATAAAGAAGTAGAACATTTGGCTAAATATAGACCACAAGACCTATTTACCGAATTTGTGTGTGTGTAGTTATTAGGGTACTTGTTGTTGTTGGTGTGGGGAAGGAAGAAGAGAGTTTGAAAGAAAACAACAACATAAAGTTGAAGTAAATTCTTTAAACAAAAGTGAGACATAATTGTTGCCAACAGATTTTGGCGGGATTTGTGTTTTTGTTAGTGTAAAGTTGACAGTTTTCTTGTTTAACAAGAGTTTGTGGGGAAATTTTAAAGGTATGAGAGGGAAATTTAGTTGCTTTTTTCAGGGGATTGTAAATAAAAAGGGGGTTTTGGACATTTCTTGGAAATATTTTTATAATAATGCACAATTTGAATACAAATTAATAACATTTTGAATTAAAAACTTATTTATTCAAATATTTAACAATAATTTTATTAAATTGAGTTTGTTTTTATTCCAAACAATGAAATAATTATTAAATTATATTAACTCTACTGCATATTTTATTAATTATTATTATTTTTATATATTAATTGTAATTTACAATAATTTTTCTTAATTAAAATTACCATAAATTCCCACATAACAAAGTCCAAACCCGG
The DNA here is from genome assembly GCF_015586225.1 of Lucilia sericata. Classification (NCBI taxonomy): domain Eukaryota; kingdom Metazoa; phylum Arthropoda; class Insecta; order Diptera; family Calliphoridae; genus Lucilia; species Lucilia sericata. The sequence continues at coordinate 102,648 of NW_023995384.1, read as the reverse complement.
TAATCAATGCAAATTATTTATAAGAAAACCTTAAACATGTTTAATCTTTTAAATTGTGAAACAACAATTTAACGTTCATGAACTTGACGCATGTGTTAACACGTCTAAACGTCATAAAACTTAAAATTTATTATTAAAAGGGATTTTCTAAATAATTTTATTTTATGAATATAAAAAATATAGACTATAATCTATTACTAGAACATTTGTTTTTATCTTAATGACTTTTGGTCATGGGGGTAGAATGAAAATTGTCTTATCACGAGGGAAAAACTAGACGAAGAATTGTAGAAAATGATAAGAAGAATAAAATAGTTGAAATTTATATAAATTGATACAAATATTAAAAATCTAAATTCAAACAAAATCAGATTTTTTTTAATAATTTTTTTAAAATTTTAACATTTTATAATATTTTCGAATTTTCGTTAAAGTTAAGTATCATTATAGATCCTTAAAAGAGATTATAATTATTGCTTAATACTTTCAAATAATAGTATATAATTTACTCTGATATCGCTGAAGATTAGATTGCTTTTTGGATTACGTTTTTTTTTTTAAATGCGTGTTTGAAATAAAGTACTTGAAATTTCAAATTTATTAATAGATATTTATATAAATTGAGGATGAAGTTTATTGTTGAATTTTATCTCCATGACGTGACTACCAATAAGTACAGATAAGAAATATTAATATAGTAAAACTTCTAGTACTTCTGGTACTTAAATTCAAGATTAAATTTATAAAAGTTTTTAAACAAAGTTAATATTTCAATGGCGTAAACTAGTAAAAAAGAACTGAGAACTAGAATAAAACTAAAACAGAACTAGAACAGAACTAGAACAGAACTAGAACAGAATTAGAACAGAACTAGAACAGAACTAGAACAGAACTAGAACAGAACTAGAACAGAACTAGAACAGAACTAGAACAGAACTAGAACAGAACTAGAACAGAACTAGAACAGAACTAGAACAGAACAGAACTAGAACAGAACTAGAACAGAACTAGAACAGAACTAGAACAGAACTAGAACAGAACTAGAACAGAACTAGAACAGAACTAGAACAGAACTAGAACAGAACTAGAACAGAACTAGAACAGAACTAGAACAGAACTAGAACAGAACTAGAACAGAACTAGAACAGAACTAGAGCAGAACTAGAACAGAACTAGAACAGAACTAAAACAGAACTAAATCAGAACTAAATCAGAACTAAATCAGAACTAAATCAGAACTAAAACAGAACTAGAACAGAGAAAGAGCAGATTTAGAGTAGAACTAGAACAGATTAAGAGTAGAACTAGAACAGAACTAGAATAGCACTGGAACAGAACTAGAACAGAACTGAAACAGAACTAGAACAGAACTAGAACAGAACTAGAACAGAACTGAAACAGAACTAGAACAGAACTAGAACAGAACTAGAACAGAACTAGAACAGAACTAGAACAGAACTAGAACAGAACTAGAACAGAACTAGAACAGAACTAGAACAGAATTAGAACAGAATTAGAACAGAACTAGAACAGAACTAGAACAGAACTAGAACAGAACTAGAACAGAACTAGAACAGAACTAGAACAGAACTAGAGCAGAACTAGAACAGAACTAGAACAGAACTAGAACGGAACTAGAACAGAACTAGAACAGAACTAGAACAGAACTAGAACAGAACTAGAACAGAACTAGAACAGAACTAGAACAGAACTAGAACAGAACTAAAACAGAACTAGACAGAACTAGAACAGAGAAAGAGCAGATTTAGAGTAGAACTAGAACAGATTAAGAGTAGAACTAGAACAGAACTAGAATAGCACTGGAACAGAACTAGAACAGAACTGGAACAGAACTAGAGCAGAACTAGAACAGAACTAGAACAGAACTAGAACAGAACTAGAACAGAACTAGAACAGAACTAGAACAGAACTAGAACAGAACTAGAACAGAACTAGAACAGAACTAGAACAGAACTAGAACATAACTAGAACAGAACTAGAACAGAATTAGAACAGAATTAGAACAGAACTAGAACTAGAACTGAACTAGAACAGAACTAGAACAGAACTAGAACAGAACTAGAACAGAACTAGAACAGAACTAGAACAGAACTAGAACAGAACTAGAACAGAACTAGAACAGAACTAGAACAGAACTAGAACAGAACTAGAACAGAACTAGAACAGAACTAGAACAGAACTAGAACAGAACTAGAACAGAACAAGAACAGAACTAGAATAGCAATGGAACAGAACTAGGACAGAACTGGAACAGAACTAGAACTGAATCAGAACTGGAACAGAACTAGAACTGAATCAGAACAGGAAAAGAACAGAACTGGAAGTTCGAGTCTAGAACAGAACTAGAACTGAATTATTAAAAAAAAACTTTGAATTTTAGTCTAAATAAATTAATTTTCCAAAATTTCCTTTAAAACCCCTTAAAATTCCTTTACCTTTAGCTTGTTAATAAAATTTCCCTTCAAACGTTTACTTAACTCCTTAAATTTCCCTCATGTTTACACTTCTTAAAAAATATCCCGCAATTGTTTACCTTACACTTTAAATTTCCCTTATATTAAGCTTGCTAGCAAAATTTCTCAGCCATTGTTTACTTTACACTTTGTTAAAGGATAAACATGATTGCCCAAACAATTCTTCAGTGATGTCATCTCATTAAATATTAAAAAAACCGCCAAGAAATCGGTGTAAATTAAGAAATTAGTTGTTTAACTGTTTGTTCAAACTTTAAAGTCACACCCCTTTCATAATTTTATAAATATTTAAAAATATTTCATATTTATTTGTTTTTAAACAATGTTTTTTTAAAGGTAATTGAACTTATAATGGATTTTTAATTTATTTTAAAGGCGTAAAGTTTTAGATAAACAAAAAAATGTTGTAAAGTTTTGAAATTTAAGTAATTGATAAGTTTAAAATTGAATTTCTAAAGAATAACGTGTAAAATAAAACAATTTTAAATGACATTCTGTAATTGAAAACTTTTTATTATAAAAATGTTAACATTAAGGCAAAAAATTTTAGTTTTGTTTTAATTACTAAAGAAATTTTTACAAAATGTTCAATACTTATACAAAATTCTAACTGTTTTCAAACTAAACTTGTTAAACTTTTTACAATTGTTTATTATTATTTATCTAATTTTTGTTTTTTATTCGAAAATCTTCCGGTTTATTCTAATATCTAAATTGGAATTAAACTATTTAACTTGTTTTTTTGTAGCATATGAAGGTTAGTGGAAAAATATAATAATTTATTAATCAACTTTAAGTATGTGTTATTTTTTATAAATTTTCGTTTTCATTTGTATATTTATTGGCACGCGAATTTAATAATGTTTTTTTTCAAAACTAACTCATACAGAAAGGGAGGAAATAAAAATAACAACAAAAAATGTAAAAAACGCCCCTTTAGAATCCAAACCCCACTTACATTTTGAAGGTTATAAGGTATAAATGATTAAGTCTACTTAAGCACTTAATGATTTATAGATAACTCAAGATATTCTTGCACTAACATTCTACATTTTCTAGAAATTCTTCTTCTTATAATAGAACTTTCTTAAAATTTTCTTTAGATTTCTTTGAAAAGAATACATTTTCTTGATTTTAAGATTTTTTACTTAGTCTATTTTTGCTTGTAACCTTAGTTATACAACTACGTGTTCAAATCGTTTAGTTTTATTTTATTGATATTTTTTCATGTTAAGGTTATGGTAGAAAAATATGATAAAAGTATTAATAGTTGTACGAAAAAAAGGGGCTCGTTGTCTGTAGACCCTTAAAAGCTTATCAATGAGCTAAATAACTAATAAAAAGGGCAGCCCATTTTTTATTAAAATGTATTTTATTGATAAATTATTGAAAGTGGAAATAGTTTACGGGTTTTATGTGCTGTTAAGCATGAAAATGTTCTGGAAATGTAGAAAATTTTAAGCGTGAGAATTTGTTGTTATTGTATAATTCAAATCTATTACTAAATTTTTAATCTTATGAGAGTTATATAGAGTAACATCTTGAAATCCTTTCAAAACTTCAAAATTTTCATAGTTTTTCTTTATTTTTTGCCTTTTTGACTTTAAATATGTTGGCATCACTTTTTTAATTTTGAAACACCCTGTTCTATTAAGTCAGTAACAGGGAGTCAACCATAATCTTTAATAAAAATGTTAACAGATTATGAAACTTTCCAAAAACATCATCAGATTTTGTATGAATATTAGGCTGTCAAACTTAACCTCCAAGGCGAAAATCCGTTTTCGCTATTTTCTTATAAAATGTTTGACATATTGTGAAATTATCGAAATTATTTGACAGTTCTTACATAGATATTATAGAGGAGGTATTAAGCTTTCAGAATATATAACTTTTAACCTTCTTGTTTACATATAAAGTAAGTTACATGCTGTCAAACGTAACCTCCAAGGTGAAAATCTGTTTTCGCTATTTTCTTATAAAATGTTTGACATATTGTGAAATTACCAAAAGTATTTGACAGTTCTTATATAGAAATTACAGAGAAGATCTTAAGCTTTCAGAATATATAATTTTTAACCCTTTTGTTTACATATAAAGTAAGTTACAGGCTGTCAAACTTGACCTCTAAGGCGAAAAACTGTTTTAGCTTTTTTCTTGTAAAATGTTCATCAGATTGTCAAATTGTCGAAACTATTGGTCAGTTCTTATATTGACAGTACAGAAGGAGCTCTAAAGCTTTCAGAATATATAAATTTCAAAATTCTTGTTTACATACAAGTTAAGTTACAAGTTACAAGTCATGTCAAACATGAGCTCTAAGGCGGAAAATTGTTTAAGATTTACCCTTATAAAAATGTTAGCAAATTGTAAAATTGTCCAAAGTATTTGTCAAATTTTATATTGACATTACAGAGGAGCTCTTAAGCTTTCAGAGTATATAACGTTTAACGCTGTAGTTTACATACAAAGTAAGTTACAGGCTGTCCAACTTCACCTTTAAGGCGGAAAACGATTTCAAATATTTTCTTATAAAAAGTTCTACAGTTTGAGAAATTGTCAAAGGTATTTGTCAGCCTATTACAGAGAAGGTCTTTAGCTTTCTGAATATATAACTTTTAACCCTTAAATTTACATACAAAGTATGTTACAGTCTGTCAAAATGGGTATCTAATGGGAAAACGCTGTTTTAGCTTGCATAAATGTTAACAAAGGTTATTAATTAACAATAAATTTTGTTAAAAATAAGTTTTTCCTTTAGTTTTCTTCCGACTAAATAATTTATTATTATAAAATTTCTCTTTTTAGAGATAATTTAACTTTCAACTAATTAGCATCACTGTTTATCTACAGCCCTTTGAAAGTGACAGTCTTCTTACTGAGTTTACACTTAAAAAAAATATTATTTTCCTGTTTTAAACTAAAATTTTCTAAAAAAATTCCCCAACATTTCTTTAAACAAACGATTATTTTATAATTTCAATTCATAAATCTTCATTAAGCGCCAAAAATTATACAATTTCTTCTCTCTTATTCTCCCTCCCTTTAAAGTTTTTTTTTGCCACTCACTGTGATTCCTCTTAAATTAAGGAAAATATTCTTACGATTTGACTTTTGTAGTTTTTTTTGTGTGTTCATTTAAGATAACGTAATCAGAATGCGGTATAATTTAATTAAATATTCTTAACAAGTTCATGCCTTCTGTGTGTACCCGAAACAATCTTCTTTCAAACCAGCTGTCATTCTACTCTTAGCACATGCAAAAACAAATAAATAAAACAAAACAACAAACATTTATCAATGACCAAGTAACATAAAATAGCAATAACTACAATAAAAACAACTGTTATAATTGTAGAAAAACAATTGACTCGTGAAAAGAAAAAGAAGAAGAGGAAATAAATCTATACTCAATTATAGTAAAAACAAACACACAATCATACACTCATGATATTTTCAGAAAGAATAAGAAAAAAAAAATTAATAAAAAAACGTGGACTTGACAACGCTTTTGTGAAGGCGGCTTTGACATGTGTGTGTTTGTGTATTAAAACAGACATTTGCATATAAGCTGCTCTTCTTCGTTGTCTTCTGTTTGCTATTGTTGTTGTTACTTTTAATCATAATTTATACATACAGTGTCGTTAAGCCACAACAGAGGCAGACAAACATTCTCTGTTATGATTCGAATTGAAGGGAGAAATAAAGTGAGAGGGTGCCATATTGTATGTATTATGAAAACCATGTTGCCGTATTAGACATGTTTAAGCGTTAAAAAAGATGCTTAATGAGGAGTTTTAACTTTGGATTTACTAAACCAACTGTAATAAAATGTAAAGGAAAATTTTACAGGAGATGGCAAGCTTTCCGAATATTATATTCTGAAACACCCTGTTTACAAACAAACTAAGTTAAAGAGTGTTAAAGTGGAAAAAATCTGATATCGCTGGTATTTTTTGATAAAATTTTAAAAAATTATGGAAAAAAAGTTTTGAATACTAAGTTTTGAATAAAAAAAGACTTCGAGAGGCAAATTTGATCTACCCTGTTAACGAAAAACTAAGTTACAGGGTGTTAAAGTTGCTTTTCACTAAAACACAAAGTTTTATTATTTGTTTTAGTTAATATTAATATTTAAAGAAATTTTTTACAAACATGTGCATTTAATGTATAGAAATGATGGAGAATATATAAAACTCTTAAACATCCTATTTGTGCACAAAATAAATTACAAGCTGTCAAAGTTGATCTTCTCTAAGAAGAATAGTTTTACTGCTTATATTTCATTAAAATGCCACAATATTCAACAAAAATGGTGGATTTTTGTAAATTATAGAGGAAGAGTAAAAAGCTTTCAAAATATACAAATTTTAAACTCCCTGTTTCTTTTTAAATTAAATTACAGGGTGTCACACTTTATCTCTAAAGCGAAAAAACCATTTTAAGCTTGTTTCGTATAAAAACGTTAAAGGATTATGAAATATTGGTAACTTTATGTCCGATTCTATATAGAAATTATAGAAGAGGACTTAAGCTTTCAGAATATATAACTTTCAATCACCTTGTTGACGTTCAAGGTAAGTTACAAGCTGTCAAAGTTGACCTCTAAGGCGGGAAAACGTTTTTTTGCTTTATAAAAAAGTTTGACATTACAGAGGAGGTCTTAAGCTTTTAGAATATACAACTTTTAACTCTCCAGTTTACAAACAAAGTACGCTAAAAGCTGTCAAACTTGAGCATTTGCATTTTTTCTATAAGAAAGTATGACAATTTGTTAAATAATCCTATTTTTTTGACAGTTCTAATATTAACATTAAAGAAAATGACTTAAGTATATGACAGGCTGTCAAAGTTGACATCTATTGGGAATGAAAATTTTTAGCTGATAATTGTAGAATTCATCTGGCTACCTTGTTTTTCAAATAGTACTACACTTTTGTTTAAAGAAAAAAACTATAAGAACAAAGTTCAAAGTTCATTTTAAATGAATTTTAATGCTTTTGCATTATTTACACTTAAATAACAAGTGTCGTTTGAAAAAATCATAAAATTACTTTTAAAAAATTGCAATAAGTAATAAAAACAGAGGTTTATAGTAAAATTATATGTATTGGCATGATATTATGAAAGATTTTTTAAAAGTTTTATAAATATTTTTATTGTTGCTTGGATTTAAGTGTTAGTTTTATGTAAATTAATATTTTATGTAAAAATTATGCAAATATTATGACAAATAGTTTAAATTGTTTTTATTTCTGGGGTAATTTTCATTAAAATGGTTTAAGAAAATCAGTGCAATTGTTTAAAAGAAAATATTAAATTTATTAAGACCTTCAGCAATAGTTTATTTATTATTTAAAAGGTGATGGAGGTTTCGCAAATTATTTTTTTATTAAATTAACACGTGCCTTAAATTTTTAAGCAAATATTTTTTTATTTTTTGGAAAAAAGTCGTAGTTGTGAAAAATTGCGTTGCCATTATTATTAGTCAGCTGCTTTTAAATATTTAAATTTTATTCCAAACAAATAATTATATATATTTAATATAAATGTTTGGTTTTTTGGCAATAACAACAAATAATTCATATAAGGCTTCTTCTGAAAGTTGTTTCTGAAGCACAAACATTCTCTAAGCAAATAAATTTTAAGAAAAATATACATTTTAAAGAAAATTGTGTGTTTTTTTTTTTAATTTTTTTTTATCATTTTCATTTAAAAATAGCTTAAAACAAAAACTTTGATATTAATTTTAAACTAAATATTTTAATACTACGTCATTTGCTTACGTAACTTCCAAATTGTTTGTTTTATTTTGCTGTTAAGAAATTTTCTTTTCTACTCTCTTAAATCTCAAAAAAGGAAAATATAATATAGAGAATCTGCGCAGTTTTCAAAAATCAATGCAAAAATCATAAAACCCAACCTTCCCTCTTCTACTAATAACCTCAAACTCTCTTTGTAAGAGATATTATTATAACTTATAATAGTTTCTAAACTAAACAAAAAAATATTTAAATTTTTTGTTAAATTTGCATAATCGAACACTCGCACACGAATTTTTTTTGGGGGGGCTTTCAAGTTGATTGAACTTTGTATTAACAAACCGGTTCTTTTTTCGTAAATTTTTGTATATTTATATTTAAACAATTTTATTTATTTAATTATTTGATTGATTGTAATGTTATTTATCTATAAAGTTGTAAAGGAAGTTTAAAAAGCTAATTCAAGTTTAACTGGTTTAAAATAAATCTAACAAAATCTTGTTTTTATTACTCATCAATCAAATGGAAAATTATCTACTTTGTTGAAAACAATAAATAATTTACAAAAGTGAATCATGAAACAAATTAAATGTTTTTTATGACACAAACAACGACTTTTTTACATTTTAAAACAGCTTAAGTAATTCGAGCAAGTATAAGTCTCTAGAATAAATTTTCAGGTTTTGTAAATAAAATTTTAGTTTTTTTCCTTTAATATTTTATAATATTTTTACTTTCTTTTAACAAATTATCACTTATTTGCTTATATTTTACAATTTTCTTTTAATTTTCTCTTTAATTTCCTTAAATTTTTTAAATTTCTTTAAATTATTCCTTAATTTCTTTTAAATTAACGCTTAAAACCTCCCACATTTCTCTTTATTTAAACTGTCCTTCATCTGGCAGCTTTAATGTTTACTGATTTTATTATCCCTATTGGCATCACTACTCTCTTTCTCTCAACACTCGCTTAAAACGGGATAATAAAATGTAAACAATAATACAGGCAGTAGGGTTCTATAAATCGACTTTCGAATAATCGAACAATCGACTTTTTGTCGAAAAAAGTCGAAAAGTCGAAGTCGACTATTTTGTTCCAAAAAAGTCGATAACTCGACTATCGTCTATGAAAAAAGTCGAAAAGTCGACTTTGTAAATAAAAGTCGAAAAAAGTCGAAAAGTCGGAAAGTCGAAAAAAGTCGAAAAGTCGAAAAAAGTCGATAAGTCGAAAAAAGTCGATAAGTCGAAAAAAGTCGAAGAAAGTCGAAAAAAGTCGAAAAGTCGAAAAGTCGAAAATAGTCGAAAATTTTAAAAAAGTGGAAAAGAGGTCAAAAACTCTAATATAGTAGGAAAAACTCGAAAAAAGTATAAAATAGTCGAAATAAGTCGAAAAAAAGTCGAAAATAGTCAAAAAGTCGTAAAAAATCGAAAAGTCGAAAAGTCGAAAAGTTGAAAAAAGTCGGAAAAAGTCGAAAAAAGTCGAAAAGTCGAAAAAAGTCGAAAAGTCGAAAAAAGTCGAAAAGTCGAAAAAGTCGGAAAAAGTCGAAAAGTCGAAAAAAGTCGAAAAGTCGGAAAAAGTCGAAAAGTCGGAAAAAGTCGAAAAGTCGACCATTTATAAAGTACTAAAAGTCGAAAAGTCTAAAAGTCGACTTTTAAATAAATGAAAAAGGTCGAAAAGTCGAAAAATCGACTTTTCATAAAATGGAAAAAGTCGAAAGGTCGAAAAGTCGACTTTTAACTAAATGCAAAAAGTCGAAAAGTCGAAAAGTCGACTTTTTGTTTCAACTATAGAACCCTAACAGGCAGTAAATAAAATGAAGAAGCATAAAATGCAAATAACAGATTAAACACATGATTACAATAAGAACTGCAAGCGTAAAGCGAATATTGAAATGATATAGTTTTTAACATTAAATCGCTTATATTTTTGTAATATTTACTTAAAAATTTCAATATTTAAACAAATTAAATTAAAGAAAAGTTGCACTTTCAATTTTTATAGATAAATTAGTAAACAAAACTTTTAGCATTGATAAATTTTTTTGCAAAAATGTTTAAACAAATCATATAAATAAACCGAAAACTAATACAAACCATGTGAGAATTATTAATTAATTACATAAACATACAATTTTCAATAATAATTTATAACTTTAAGTTTAAATATTTACTTAACATGACATTTATTAACAAATTTAATAATAGACTCTTCATAAATTAAATTAGCAAATTTTAAAGAAATAAATAAATTAAAAATACTTGCACAAGACTCGGAATTATAACAAATTTTCTAAGAGCAAATTCTTTATTATATTTTAAATTTAATTATTTTTTCAAATACATTTCTGCCACTCAACCTTGAAAAAAAGTAATTCATTATTTTATATTTTATTTAATGACATCATATGATTATTTTCCCGTTATTTACATTTTTAAACATAATTGAGATAAAATAAATAATTGACGAGTTTAAAACAAAAAAACACTTGTTTAAATAGAGATAAAATTTAATAATTTTAACGTAAAAATGCAATAAAAAAAAAACAATTAATACGATTGTTTTTTACATTCCTAATTATGAGAAAATAAAAATATTAGGAATTATAAACAAGTTTTGTTAAGAAAAATATTGTAACTTCCTGTTACAAAACAAGGTATGCTAAACTCTGAACTAAACTTCTAACATACTCCAGATAATGACTAGGCTATAGTCTGGACAATAGACTAGATTATAGTTAAGATATGTAAACTAGAATGTTTACTATAGACTTGACTATAAACTAGACTATAGACTAGACTATAGACTAGACATTAGACTAGAATATAGACTAGACTATAGACTAGACTATAGACTAGACTATAGACTAGAATATAGACTAGACTATAGACTAGACTATAGACTAGAATATAGACTAGACTATAGGCTAGACTATAGACTAGACTATAGACTAGACTATAGACTAGACTATAGACTAGACTATAGACTAGACTAGACTATAGACTAGACCTAGACCATATACTAAACTACATACTAGACTATAGACTAAACTATATTTAAGACTATACACTAGACTGCCGACTAGACTATATACTACATTATAGACTAGACTATACAGACTAGACTACATAGACTAGACTATAGACCAGACTATAGACCAGACTATTGACTAGACTATATACTAGACTATAGACTAGACTAGACTATAGACTAGACTATAGACTAGGCTATAGACTAGACTATAGACTAGACTATAGACTAGACTATAGACTAGACTATAGACTAGACTATAGACTAGACTATAGACTAGACTATAGACTAGACTATAGACTAGACTATAGACTAGACTATAGACTAGACTATAGACTAGACTATAGACTAGACTATAGACTAGACTATAGACTAGACTATAGACTAGACTATAGACTAGACTATAGACTAGACTATAGACTAGACTATATACTAGACTATAGACTAGACTATAGACTAGACTATAGACTAGACTATAGACTAGACTATAGACTAGACTATAGACTAGACTATAGACTAGACTATAGACTAGACTATAGACTAGACTATAGACTAGACTATAGACTAGACTAGACTATAGACTAGACTATAGACTAGACTATAGACTAGACTATAGACTAGACTATAGACTAGACTATAGACTAGACTATAGACTAGACTATAGACTAGACTATAGATTAGACTATAGACTAGACTATTGACTAGACTAGACTATAGACTAGACTATAGACTAGACTATAGACTAGACTATAGACTAGACTATAGACTAGACTATAGACTAGACTATAGACTAGACTATAGACTAGACTATAGACAAGACTATAAACTAGAATATAGACTAGAATATAAACGGAACCATATATTAGAATATATTATAGACTAGAATATAGAATAAACTATATACTAGAATATATTATAGTCTAGAATATAGACTAGATTATAGAATGTAGTCTAGACTATAAAGTAGACTACAGTCCAGACTGTAGATTAGACAAAAGATGTGACTATATACTAGACAGTAGTCCAGACTATAAAGAAGACTATAGTCCAGACTATAAACTAGATTAAAGTCAAGACTATATTCTTAACTATTGTCCTAACTATACACTAGACTATATAGTCCAATCTTTCCTATAGGTCCCACTATTGTCATTGCTAGACTTGATTCAGAAATTTACAAAATTAAGCATTTTGTTTAAAAAAAACACTTTTTCAATAAAAAAATTTGCCAATCCCCTTATTTTCATTAAATAATTTACAACATACTTTTTTGCGCTAATCATTTCGAAACGAAATTTTTTTTTAACAATTTCATTATATTTTATTTTAAAAATAAAATCACATGACGTTGATAATTAAATAAACACACATAATACCTTAAGTTTTTATTTTTTTATTTTATTTTTATAAATAAAGTAAATTTTGTTGCTATTTTTTTTTCTTATCTTATTAATTTCCAAAGTGTGTATAGCGGCACATAATATATATTTATCTGATTATAATATTTTGAACAGATATGGGGAATGACTAGAGAGTTTGGGTTTTAAAGCTTTAAATTAAGATAATTCTAGAAGTTTGGAGGATATTTAAAGAAATTAGTTAGTTGAATTATAGAAAGTACACTTTCAATACAACTGTGTTTAAGGTTTTGCTTGCTGGCGGTGTGGCCACACTTTGTTTATGTTTACTTAATGAGTGTTAAGTTGTCATAACTTTATTGCTTAAGCAGCAAAGTTTTCTTATAAACTTTTAGATAAGATAAGTCAAGACTAAAATGCACTTTAAAAAGCAGACATTGTTTAGTTTATAGGTTTTGATAGTTTTAGATTAAATTAAAGGAATATTTTATTCATATTTAACACCACATACATCATTTTTATATATATAAAAATATTAATAACATATGATTGCTGTAATAAATCTTAACAAAAAAAAAAAAAAATATATAAACATTTCCAGTAAATGTATATAAACAACGTAATTTAACTTTCAATCACTATAAAATCTATATAAATGACGCAGATCTTAAAAGGCAAAGCTTTAAATTACAACTTGTTGTAACGTTTAAGTGGAAATGTAATAAATATTATGCGGTTTTTTTCACACTAAGTGTGATATATGCAAATCAGTACAACGAACACAGCCAGATATAGGGGTTTTATTCATTGAGGTATAAAGAAAAAAAAAAAACTATACAATTACTCAAAACCTCAAGTTATCTATATAAAGAGGTGGTTTGAAGGGGGCGGGCGGGGATGACTTGAGACGTCCAAATGTCTGCCTTTTTTTAATACTAAGCTACTAATGGAGGCGGTGTTGGTGGTGGCGCTTATAAATTAATTAATGTAAAGAAAACCATTTGATCTTAACGCTTGATCAAATTAACTTCTTTTTTGCATTTTCTGTTGCTAGGTTTAATTTATGACTACTAATCGATTTGTGTGCACTTTTAGATTTATATAAAAATAATGGAAATTTATGCTTAATTACGGAAACAATTAAAACGGAAGCTATTAATATTTTTAAATAGAAATAAGATTTTTTATAGAAACGTTCTTCAATTGTTTAAAAATTCGGAAATCTTTTAATGGAAACCCTAATTTTATTTAAAATAAATTAAAGTTTAATATAAAAAAGGAATTTTTAAAAAAAATGTTACAAATACAAAATCCTAGTTGCCAATTTTTTTCAAAATTTTCTTAAAATTCTTTAAATTTTAGCTAAACCCATTAAAACTTAATTTTAAAACAATATTTTTCGATTTCTTTAAGTTTAAAAGCGTAAATTCTAAAAAACTTAAAAAATGGAGTTGCCAATTTTTGCAAAACTAATAAAATCGTACATAAAATACATCGAATTAAAGACATTTTAGTAAAAAACTAGTTCATTTAACATTTTTCACTAGATTTTTTAAGTTTAAAGCATAAAATTTATGAAATTGAAAAATAGAGTTGCCAATTTTCTCCAAAAAGTTATAAAATTTTACAAAAAATAATTTTAATTAAAGACAACTTTACAAAAAAACAAATGTATTTAACATTTTTCTCTAGAATCTTTAAGTTTAAAGCTTAAAATTTAAGAATTAAAAAAAGTTGGGTTGCCAATTTTCTCTAAAAACCTATCAAATTGTAGATAAAATTCATCTAATTAAAGACATTTCAGTAATAAAATAATTTATTTATCAAATTTCACTAAATTCTTTAAGTTTAAAGCTTAAAAATTAAAACACTGAAAAAACGAGTTGCCAATTTTCTCTTAAAACGTATAAAAATGTACATAAAATACATCTAAACAAAGACAACTCTATAAAAAACAAATTTATTTATCAATTTTTCCTAACCTCTTTAAGTTTAAAGCTTAAAATTTAGGAATTTTAATATATGGAGTTGCCAATTTTCTCCTAAAACGTATAAAAATGTACATAATGTACATCTACAAAAATACAACTCTTTAAAAAATAAATTTATTTAACAATTTTTACTAAACTATTTAAGTTTAAAGCTTAAAATTTAAAAATGTAAAAAATGGAGTTGCCAATTTTCTCCTAAAACTTATAAAATTTTACATAAAATACTTTTAATTAAAGACATCTCTATAAATAACAAATTTATTTTACAATTTTTTCTAAACTCTTTAAGTTTAAAGCTAAAAATTTAAGAATGTAAAAAAATCGGAGTTGCCAATTTTTTTCTTCTAAAACTTATAACAATTTACATAAAATACTTTTAATTAAAGACATCTCTATATTATTAACCAATTTTTACTAAACTCTTTAAGTTTAAAGCTAAAATTTAAGAAATCGAAAAATGGAGTTGCCAATTTTCTAAAAAAAACCTGCAGAATCCTAGCAGACTAATAAAAAACAAATTTTTAATTGATTTCTTCGATTTATTTATGTTTTTTTTACAAAATTCTTCAAAAATACGAAGAAATTGTAAAATGGCGTTGCCAATAGCAAAGCTTTTAAGAAATAAGTTATTCAAACCACAAATAAACAATAATTTCTCAATTTGTACATAATTTTTACACCGTTTAAAAGCATAAACACAAAAACTACGAGTTGCCAATTTTTTCATAAAAATTTTAGTTAAAATCTATATAATTAAAACGAAAACTTTGTTTGAGAATTACATTTAAGTTGAAAGATTACTTAATTTAGGAAAAAAATTTTACATAAATTTAAAGTTTTTTTAAAAGGTGTAGCCAACTATGTAAAATTTTTCTATTTTTATTTGGGAAAATTTATCCTTAATGGATTCTGAGCGTTCAAAATAAATGAAAAACTAAAAAATATTACTTTAAATCATAAAATGTGGAAAATCGAGTTGCCAATTTATGGAAAATTTTTAAAAAAATTCAAAATTGCGTTGCCAATTTATTTAAAATTCTTAAAAATTTTTAATAAATTCTTGTTTAATAGTCAAAAATTAAGTTGTAAGGCAGAATGTAACAAATTCTTAACATTTTAACAAATTTTAACAAATTCTTAACATTTTTTAAATCGCGTTGCCAATTTATGGAAAATTATTGTAATATTACAAGAAATCTTTGGTTTATAAACAAAAGTTAATTTCTAAGGCATTATAAATAATAATCAGTTTTGATTTGCTAAAATTTTCTTGAAATTACTAGAATCGCGTTGCCAATTTATGGAATATTATTAAAAAATTTTAAGAAATTCTTGTCTTTTAGCTTAGCGTTGCGTTCTAATACATAATGAAACATTATTTCTCCAAAAAGTATCAGAATTTAGAACTTCATTGCCAACTAATGTTAGTTTGAATTGCCAATTTTTTTAAAATGATGCAAAAAATTAATAAAATTATTATCTTATAATAAATTTGTTAAGTTCTAAAGCATAGTTAAAACACTTTGTTTACAAATTTCTTTAATTTTTCAAATCGCGTTGCCAATTTATGGAAAATTATTACAAAATTTTAAAAAAATATTGTCTTTTAGCTTAGCGTTAAGTTCTAATACAGAATGAACCATTATTTTCCCAAAAAGTATCAGAAATGAAAACTGCTTTGCCAACTAATGTTTAGTTTTGGTTTGAATTGCCAATTTATTGAAAATTATGCAAAAAATTAAAAAAAATATTGTCTTCAAACAAATTTCTTAAGTTCTAAAGCATAATTAAACTGTTTTATTTAAAAATTTCTTAAAATTTTTTAAATCGCGTTGCCAATTTATGCAATATTATCACAAAATTTAAAGAAATTTGTGTTTTATAGTTTAAAATTGAGTTGTAATTTATAAATTAACAAAATTTTGCTAAAAATTTCCTCGAAAATTACAAAAAATTACAATTGTGGAGAAATTATTGTCTTATAACAAAAATTAAAGTTTAACTAAACCATTTTCTTTAAAAATTTCTTAAAATTTTTAAAATCGCGTTGCCAATTTATGGAAAATTATTACAATAATATAATAATATATATATTACAATAATATTGTAATATATAATTAAACAAATTTTGCTAAAAATTTACTCGGATTTACAAAGATTTCAAAACTGCATTGCCAACTAATGTTTAGATTTTGTTTAAATTGTAATTATATAGAGAAAGTAACACAATATTGTTTATATTAAAGTGAACCATAATAAAGTTCAATGACCTTTCTTATTGTGGCGCTCTCTCTCTTCTCCTCCTTCTGCGTTCTTAAGGCATAAAGCGTAAGAATAGTATGAGTTTTTTTTTTTTCGTATAGAAAATGATAATGAATTGCAATGTCAATTTAACATTGACATAGCGTGACTAGTAAATTATATATAGTTCCCCATTATATTTTTCCAGAGTCTAGTCGTAACTGGTGGAGGAAATAAATTATTTAATTTCTTATCAAAAATAAAAAAAAAAAAACTAAACAAAACATTACCTAATCATTTATTAAGTGTTGAATAGTAATAATAATAATAAAAAACTGTCTGTGACAGTTCTTATGATTAATGCATTGTTGATTAAATTTAATTTTCTCTCTCTTTCTCTTTTTTTTTCCAGAAATTGAACGCTTTCTTGGCTCAATATGTACGTTTCATCTCAGCTGATTCCAGCTTGCGCGATGTGCTCGCCTCAAAAATTCCCGCTGAACAAGAGCGTGTCAAGAATTTCAGAAAACAATATGGTGCCACTAAAATGGGTGAAACCACTATTGATATGGTAAGTAAAATAAAGCAAATTTTTAAAAAAAATTTTAAGAAAAAGCTCAATGACCTTTTGAAATTTAAGAAAATTGTAACAAAAATTTTGTAACAGTTTTATTTCATTAAACATTCTTTTAAAATTCTCTTGAATACTAAAATTCAAGTCCTTTTCTCTTTATTAATCTCAATTTACCGTTATAAACTCTTTTGTAACATAAAAGAGAAACCCCAAAGTCTTATTAACGGTAAATTTACTAAAAAAACAACTTTTACTCTTAACATTTTCCTTAATTATTAAAGAGAAATTAGAAAATTTCTTATATCCCCCATTTTCCTAAACAATTCTTGAGTTTTTCTCCCACTAAGAGCATTTTTCTAACAATTTTATCTCTCCCCTTCATATGGCCGCTACATACAAAGAAATTCTTTAATGGCCATTTGCCAAAACTGATTAAATAATCAGTTTCTATGTTAAATAATAACAAATTATACAAAAAATAAACTAAAGAAAACAAAACATTTTATTAAAAATAAAATGAAAATCTTTATAGTTGCCCAACAACTCTCTCTCTCTCTCCCCTTTTCATACAAAATGTTCTTTCTAATTTTAAAATGCATTTAATGTTTTTCATGTTCTAAATAATTTTCTTTCTATTTTTTTTTTTTCAACGATTATACAACATTTACTTTTTATTTGTTGCAATTTGTTGTTAAGGAAAATTGCAATTGTTTTTAACATGCAATTTTGTGGCAGAAAACAAAAAAAAAAAAAACGCTACAATTTATGTCATATTGATTTTCGATTATGTCATTAGAATGACATAAAAGAAACAGGTCATTTGAAATAATTTTAAGAAACTTTTGAAAACAAAACAAAACTAGACTAAACTTAAGACTAGACTATAAACTAATCAATAGACAAGGCTATCAACTAGACTTTAGACTAGACTATAGACTAAACTATAGACTAAACTATAGACTAAACTATAGACTAGACTAAAGACTAGACAATAGACAAGACTGAAGACTAGACTATAGACAATACTAAAGACAAGACTATAGACTAGACTATAGACTAGACTATAGACTAGACTTTAGACTAGACTATAGACTAGACTATAGACTAGACTACAGACTAGACTATAGACTAGACTATAGACTAGACTATAGACCAGACTATAGACTAGACTATAGACTAGACTAGACTATAGACTAGACTATAGACTAGACTGCAGACTAGACTATAGACTAGACTATAGACTAGACTATAGACTAGACTATAGACTAGACTATAGACTAGACTATAGACTAGACTATAGACTGGACTATAGACTAGACTATAGACTAGACTAGACTAGAGACTAGACTATAGACTAGACTATAGACCAGACTATAGACTAGACTATAGACTAGACTATAGAATAGACTATAGACTAGACTATAGACTAGACTATAGACCAGACTATAGACTAGACTATAGACTAGACTATAGACTAGACTATAGGCTAGACTATAGACTAGACTATAGACTAGACTATAGTCTAGACTATAGACTAGACTATAGATTAGACTATAGACTAGACTATAGACTAGACTAGATTATAGACTAGACTATAGACTAGACTACAGACTAGACTATAGACTAGACTAGATTATAGACTAGACTATAGACTAGACTATAGACTAGACTATAGACTAGACTATAGACTAGACTATAGTCTAGACTATAGACTAGACTATAGACTAGACTAGACTATAGACTAGACTATAGACTAGACTATAGACTAGACTATAGACTAGACTATAGACTAGACTAAGACTAGACTATAGACTAGACTATAGACTAGACTATAGACTAGACTATAGACTAGACTATAGACTAGACTATAGACTAGACTATAGACTAGACTAGACTATAGACTAGACGATAGGCTAGACTATAGACTAGACTATAGACTAGACTATAGACTAGACTATAGACTAGACTATAGACTAGACTATAGACTAGACTATAGACTAGACTATAGACTAGACTATAGACTAGACTATAGACTAGACTATAGACTAGACTATAGACTAGACTATAGACTAGACTATAGACTAGACTATAGACTAGACTATAGACTAGACTATAGACTAGACTATAGACTAGACTATAGACTAGACTATAGACTAGACTATAGACTAGACTATAGACTAGACTATAGACTAGACTATAGACTAGACTATAGACTAGACTATAGACTAGACTATAGACTATAATATATGCTAGACTATAGACTAGACTATAGACTAGACTATAGACTAGACTATAAATTAGACTATAGACTAGATTAGACTAGACTATAGACTAGAATATAGACTAGATTATAGACTAGACTATAGGTTAGACTATAGACTAGACTATAGACTAGACTATAGACTAGACTATAGACTAGACTATAGACTAGACTATAGACTAGACTATAGACTAGACTATAGACTAGACTATAGACTAGACTATAGACTAGACTATAGACTAGACTATAGACTAGACTATAGACTAGACTATAGACTAGACTATAGACTAGACTATAGACTAGACTATAGACTAGACTATAGACTAGACTATAGACTAGACTATAGACTAGACTATAGACTAGACTATAGACTAGACTATAGACTAGACTATAGACTAGACTATAGACTAGACTATAGACTAGACTATAGACTAGACTATAGACTAGACTATAGACTAGACTATAGACTAGACTATAGACTAGACTATAGACTAGACTATAGACTAGACTATAGACTAGACTATAGACTAGACTATAGACTAAACTATAGACTAGACTATAGACTAGACTATAGACTAGACTATAAACTAGACTATAGACTAGACTATAGACTAAACTATAGACTAGACTATAGACTAGACTTTAGACTAGACTATAAACTAGACTATAGACTAGACTATAGACTAGACTACAAGACTATTGATTATAGAAAATATAGACTAGACTATAGGCTAGACTATAGACTATACTATAGACTACACTATAGAATAGACTATAGACTAGACTATAGACTAGACTATAGATTAGACTATAGACTAGACTATAGACTAGACTATAGACTAGACTATAGACTAGACTATAGACTAGACTATAGACTAGACTATAGACTAGACTATAGACTAGACTATAGACTAGACTATAGACTAGACTATAGACTAGACTATAGACTAGACTATAGACTAGACTGTAGGGTAGACTATAGACTAGACCAGACAATAGTCTAGTCTATAGTCTAGTCTACAGTCTAGTCTATGGTGTAGTCTATATAACTTACAAGGAAACCTTTGGCCCGCCTGAAATATTATTGATTTTTTCATTATAAACTCTTTGACAAGATTTTTTGAGTCTTGAAATAAAAATATTTATATTTCCTATATGAAACTTTGGCCCGCCTGAAAATTTAACTTTTGTATTAGGTTTTAAATTGTTTCTTGAGAATTTAAAAATCTTTGTTCTAAAATCTTTATATTTGAGAAGAAAAGGTCATCGCGCACCTCTAATTTTAACTGTTTCATTAGACTTTAGTTTCCTAAGTAATCGAGATTTTGTTAAAAATCCTTTATATTTTGAAAAATATTCCATGGTCCACCTCAAAATTTTGTTATTTTAGTGACTAGCAAGAAAGGCCCGCCTTAGTTTCTTAAGGAAATGAGCTTTTCTCTTGGATTTTTGTAAATTTCTTTAAAAGTTTTACTAATTTTATACGTTTTTCCTATTTTTCTTTAACTAGATGTACGGTGGTATGCGCGGTATTAAAGCTTTGGTCACAGAAACCTCTGTCTTGGATGCCGATGAGGGTATTCGTTTCCGTGGTCTTTCCATTCCCGAATGCCAAAAGGTATTGCCCGCCGCCGATGGTGGTGCTGAACCCTTGCCCGAGGGTCTCTTCTGGTTGTTGATGACCGGTGATGTGCCCACCAAGGCTCAAGTCAAACAATTGTCCAAGGAATGGGCTGAACGTGCTGCTTTGCCACAACACGTTGTCACCATGTTGAACAATTTCCCCACCACCTTGCATCCCATGTCGCAATTCTCGGCTGCCATCACTGCCTTGAATCATGACAGTAAATTCGCCAAGGCTTACTCAGAGGTAAGTGATATATTTGGAATATGTTGGAATTGTTAAAAAAATCGATAATTTCTCTTTCGTTTTTAGGGTGTCCACAAGACCAAGTACTGGGAATACGTGTACGAGGACAGCATGGACTTGATTGCCAAATTGCCCGTAGTAGCTGCCACCATTTACTGCAACACATACCGCAACGGCAAGGGCTCCAAATCCATCGATCCCAATTTGGATTGGTCCGCCAATTTCGTCAAGATGTTGGGCTATGACAATCCCCAATTCACCGAATTGATGCGTCTCTACTTGACCATCCACAGTGATCACGAAGGTGGCAATGTATCCGCCCACACCGTGCACTTGGTTGGTTCCGCCTTGAGCGATCCCTACCTCTCCTTCGCTGCCGGTATGAACGGTTTGGCCGGTCCCTTGCACGGCTTGGCCAACCAAGAAGTCTTGGTGTGGTTGCGCAAATTGCAAAAGGAAGCTGGCAACAACCCCTCCGAAGACCAACTCAAGGACTACATCTGGAAGACCCTTAAGTCTGGCCAAGTTGTGCCCGGCTATGGTCATGCTGTACTCCGTAAGACCGATCCTCGCTACACCTGCCAACGTGAGTTCGCCCTCAAGCACTTGCCCGACGATGAACTCTTCCAATTGGTATCCAAGATCTACAAGGTCGTGCCACCAATCCTAACTGAAACCGGCAAGGTTAAGAACCCCTGGCCCAATGTAGATGCTCACTCCGGTGTTTTGTTGCAATACTACGGCATGAAGGAAATGAACTACTATACCGTATTGTTCGGTGTTTCCCGTGCCCTCGGTGTCTTGGCTTCCCTCATCTGGGATCGTGCTTTGGGTCTACCCATTGAACGTCCCAAATCCTTGTCCACAGACTTGCTCATGAAGATGGTTAAGAAGTAAATTTGGAATTCGTGTAGTTTAATTAACAGCAACAACAACAATAACAACAAAAACCAAAAACTATTTCTAAACAACAACCTTACAACAACAACAACAAACAAAAAGTATCATAAAAAATTACATTATTGCAAAGAAATGTTAAATTTTAATTAAGAAAAAAAAAGAAAATTTATTTTAAATTTTCTTTTCTAATTAAGAATCATATATTTTGAATGTAATGAGAGGATTTAACAACAACAACCATATTTAAGAGAAGCAAACAACATTTGAAAAAAAAAACAACACACACATTTACTTAACAAATTAAAGCTTAATTAATTTTAATTTAATTTAAAAACAAACAAACAACAAATAAAATAAAAAACTATTTAAAACAATAAAAAAAACCATTAAAAAAAACAAAAAAACATATTTAAAGGGGTTTTCAATAATTAACAACAAAATTAAGATAAGAAATTGAGAAAAAAGATGTTGAAGAGAAAAAATTCCATGAATTTTGAGTTAAAGACAAGAAAGAGTAGTTAGTATCAACACTTTTTTAGTTGAATTTTAATTTCCCATTTCTTTCAAAAATTTCCTACAAAATTCTTTAAATTCTTAATTTTTTTCACTCACTACTCTCACAACCTGTAACAATAATTTATCAAAAGTGATAATTTTTATTACAAAACATATTTAAACTTATAATAAATTTAAAAAAATATTTATTTATTATATATAAAAACATATTTAAAAAATTCATTAAAAAAACATTTTGTAGTGTTCATTTTATATATAAATAAATGTTTTAAGAGTTGGATGTTATGAACAAAATTTTGTGAAAAAAATGCTTAAATAAAGGTGAAGTTAAACAAATACCCTAAAAATAACAACAAACTGATATATTATTTTAACTAAAACTCTAAAAACTTCCAGAAACAAGAAAACTGTTAGAAATCACTATGAAAAGTTAATTTAAACATAATGGCTTTTATCGCCACAGTAGTGCCCTCTATATGTCAATATTCACTAATAAATGTCAATATAGCAGCAATATTTAACTAACTGGCAACTTTCTTACAAATTAAACAACAAATCACAATAGCAAATGCATAGTGCTGCCAATGTGGAATATTTCTCTTTTTATATTTTCTATCCATGCATTTTTTTAAACAAATGTTAAAGTTTTTAAATTAAATTAATATATAGCACTAAACGAGAAATGAACTAGAAAAGAACAAGAACCGAAATAGAAAAGAACCAGAAGAGAACTTGAACTGACCTAGAAGAAAACCAGAACTATAAAAGAACTGGAAAAGAATTAGAACAGAACTAGAACAGAACTACAACAGAAAAAAAACCGAACTAGAATGTGACTAGAACAGAACTAGAACAGAACTAGAACAGAACTAGAACAGAACTAGAACAGACTAGACTAGAACAGAACTAGAAACAGAACTAGAACAGAACTAGAACAGGAAACTAGAACAGAACTAGAACAGAACTAGAACAGAACTAGAAGAGAATTAGAACAGAACTAGAACAGAACTAGAACAGAACTAGAACAGAACTAGAACAGAACTAGAACAGAACTAGAACAAGAACAGAACTAGAACAGAACTAGAACTGAACTAGAACAGAACTAGAACAGAACTAGAACAGAACTAGAACAGAACTAGAACCAGAATTAGAACTAGACAAACTAGAACAGAACTAAAAAACAGAAACTAGAACAGAACTAGAACAGAACTAGAACAGAACTAGAACAGAACTAGAACAGAACTAGAACAGAATTAGAACTAGACAAACTAGAACAGAACTAAAACAGAACTAGAACAGAAACTAGAACAGAACTAGAACAGAACTAGAACAGAACTAGAACAGAATTAGAACTAGACAAACTAGAACAGAACTAAACAGAACTAGAACAGAACTAACAGAACTAAACAGAAACTAGAACAGAAACTAGAACAGAACTAGAACAGAACTAGAACAGAACTAGAACAGAACTAGAAACAGAACTAGAACAGAACTAGACAGAACTAGAACAGAACTAGAACAGACTAGACCAGAACTGAACAGAACTAGAACGAGAACTAGAACTACCAGAACTAGAAAGAACTAGAACAGAAACTAGAACAGAACTAGAACAGAACTTAGAACAGAACTAGAACAGAACTAGAACAGAACTAGAACAGAACTAGAACCAGAACTAGAACAGAACTAGAACAGAACTAGAACAGAACTAGAACAGAACTAGAACAGAACTAGAACAGAACTAGAACAGAACTAGAACAGAACTAGAACAGAACTAGAACAGAACTAGAACAGACACTAGAACAGAACTAGAACAGAACTAGAACCAGAACTAGAACAGAACTAGAACAGAAACTAGAACAGAACTAGAACAGAACTAGAACAGAACCTAGAACAGAACCTAGAACAGAACTAGAACAGAACTAGAACAGAACTAGAACAGAACAGAACAACTAGAACCAGAACTATAACAGAACTAGAACAGAACTAGAACAGAACGAACAGAACTAGAACAGAACTAGAACAGAACTAGAACAGAACTAGAACAGAACTAGAACAGAACTAAACAGAACTAAACAGAACTAGACAGACTAGAACAGAACTAGAACAGAACTAGAACAGAACTAGAACACAACTAGAACACTAGAACAGAACTAGAACAGAACTAGAACAGAACTAGAACAGAACTAGAACAGAACTAGAACAGAACTAGAACAGAACTAGAACAGAACTAGAACAGAACTAGAACAGAACTAGAACAGAACTAGAACAGAACTAGAACAGAACTAGAACAGAACTAGAACAGAACTAGAACAGAACTAGAACAGAACTAGAACAGAACTAGAAAGAACTAGAACAGAACTAGAACAGAACTAGAACAGAACTAGAACAGAACTAGAACAGAACTAGAACATAACTAGAACAGAACTAGAACAGAACTAGAACAGAACTAGAACAGAACTAGAACAGAACTAGAACAGAACTAGAACAGAACTAGAATAGAACAGAACTAGAACAGAACTAGAACAGAACTAGAACAGAACTAGAACAGAACTAAACAGAACTAAACAGAACTAGACAGAACTAGAACAGAACTAGAACAGAACTAGAACAGAACTAGAACAGAACTAGAACAGAACTAGAACAAACTAGAACAGAACTAGAACAGAACTAGAACAGAACTAGAACAGAACTAGAACAGAACTAGAACAGAACTAGAACAGAACTAGAACAGAACTAGAACAGAACTAGAACAGAACTAGAACAGAACTAGAACAGAACTAGAACAGAACTAGAACAGAACTAGAACAGAACTAGAACAGAACTAGAACAGAACTAGAACAGAACAACTAGAACAGAACTAGAACAGAACAGAACTAGACAGAACTAGAACAGAACTAGAACAGAACTAGAACACTAGAACAGAACTAGAACAGAACTAGAACTGTTAAAATTGCCTTAGAAAAATCATTTCCATACAAAATTTTCCGTAAAAAGAAAAGAAATTTAAAATAATATCATCTGTAAAATAAAATTCTTAATAAAGGACCTTTTATACAAAATAAATTTGAATTATTTTATGAATTAAATAATTTTATTTAAAAAATTTACCTCTTTGTACAAATAACTGGATTCCACGGCTTCCTTTAAACAATTTAACAAAGTGTTTTTTTTTAACAATCTACAATTAATTAAACCTCTTGTTTTGGGCTTTTTTAACAACTTATTTTCATTTCCTTTAAAACTTTAACCAAAAACACTTTTACACACCAACACTTTCACAAAACTTTTGCTTTATTTCATACAACAACAGGCCATATTGGAACATTTACTTTACACATCACTTATTTTCTCTTTATTTTAACACCTGCTCTCTTTTTTGCATACATTTAATAAAACTATTTTCTTCCCATTACACCACCTCCCCCCCTTTTCACAATTTCTCCTTTAACAAAACACTTTTTCCTAAAAAACCGGCAACAGAGAGAATTTACCAAACTTTGAGAACAATAGATACACACGAATTTTTTCCTTACGACTGCGCTGCCGGCAGCACCATTTTTCGCAACAACTTCTTTTAACAACAAATTTCTTAACGAATATCGCGATTTCTTAACAAAATTTAACTTTTTCTTATAAAACTTTTTAAGCTCTTTATTTCTATTAACTTTTAAAAACTTTTTCTTTATTTATTTAATTTTTTATCACAACACTAACGGAGGACGAAGCTTTTGTTAAGAAATCACACTAAGAACTGATTAACAAAACATAAAACGGAAAGGGAGCCTCTTAAGTGAAGTGAAACTAGAGATAGAAAGAGACAGACTGTCTGCGCAAATAGCTCAGTTTGCGTTTGTTTATAATGGGAGTGAGCAATGGGTTAAAGAGGAAATGACAATTAGAAGAGAAATTGAAATTTGTTTTTATTCGTAGGAGTGAGATAAATGAAAATAGCAACAGGTTGAAATGGATATATTAGAAAGAGTAAACGTAATTATTTGTATAACTGCAATGAACAGTGTGCAATGCGCATGTTCAAAATTACAGTGGAATTTTGTGAGAGTAAATAAAAAGGGAATGCAATAGATGTATGAAAGGAAACCTTTGCATTACCAAAGAATATGAATCATAATTATAACTAACTAACTAACTAACTAACTACTACTAACTAACTAACTAACTAACTAACTAACTAACTACTAACTAACTAACTAACTAACTACTAACTAACTAACTAACTAACTACTAAACTAACTAACTAACTAACTAACTAACTACTAACTAACTAACTAACTAACTAACTAACTAACTACTAACTAACTAACTACTAACTAACTACTAACTAACTAACTACTAACTAACTAACTAACTAACTAACTAACTAACTACTAACTAACTAACTAACTAACTACTAACTAACTAACTAACTAACTAACTAACTAACTAACTAACTAACTAACTAACTAACTAACTAACTAACTAACTAACTAACTAACTAACTAACTAACTAACTAACTAACTAACTAACTAACTAACTAACTAACTAACTAACTAACTAACTAACTAACTACTAACTAACTAACTAACTAACTAACTAACTAACTAACTAACTAACTAACTAACTAACTAACTAACTAACTAACTACTAACTAACTAACTAACTAACTAACTAACTAACTAACTAACTAACTAACTAACTAACTAACTAACTAACTAACTAACTAACTAACTAACTAACTAACTAACTAACTAACTAACTAACTAACTAACTAACTAACTAACTAACTAACTAACTAACTACTAACTAACTAACTAACTAACTAACTAACTAACTAACTAACTACTAACTAACTAACTAACTAACTAACTAACTAACTAACTAACTAACTAACTAACTAACTAACTAACTAACTAACTAACTAACTAACTAACTAACTAACTAACTAACTAACTAACTAACTAACTAACTAACTAACTAACTAACTAACTAACTAACTAACTACTAACTAACTAACTAACTAACTAACTAACTAACTAACTAACTAACTAACTAACTAACTAACTAACTAACTAACTAACTAACTAACTAACTAACTAACTAACTAACTAACTAACTAACTAACTAACTAACTAACTAACTAACTACTAACTAACTAACTAACTAACTAACTAACTAACTAACTAACTAACTAACTAACTAACTAACTAACTAACTAACTAACTAACTAACTAACTAACTAACTAACTAACTAACTAACTACTAACTAACTAACTAACTAACTAACTAACTAACTAACTAACTAACTAACTAACTAACTAACTAACTACTAACTAACTAACTAACTAACTAACTAACTAACTAACTACTAACTAACTAACTAACTAACTACTAACTAACTAACTAACTAACTAACTACTAACTAACTAACTAACTAACTAACTAACTAACTAACTAACTAACTAACTAACTAACTAACTAACTAACTAACTAACTAACTAACTAACTAACTAACTAACTAACTAACTAACTAACTAACTAACTAACTAACTAACTAACTAACTAACTAACTAACTAACTAACTAACTACTAACTAACTAACTAACTAACTAACTAACTAACTAACTAACTAACTAACTAACTAACTAACTACTAACTAACTAACTAACTAACTAACTAACTAACTAACTAACTAACTAACTAACTAACTAACTAACTAACTAACTAACTAACTAACTAACTACTAACTAACTAACTAACTAACTAACTAACTAACTAACTAACTAACTAACTACTAACTAACTAACTACTAACTAACTAACTAACTAACTAACTAACTAACTAACTAACTAACTAACTAACTAACTAACTAACTAACTAACTAACTAACTAACTAACTAACTAACTAACTAACTAACTAACTAACTAACTAACTAACTAACTAACTACTAACTAACTAACTAACTAACTAACTAACTAACTACTAACTAACTAACTAACTAACTAACTAACTAACTAACTAACTAACTAACTAACTAACTAACTACTAACTAACTAACTAACTAACTAACTAACTAACTAACTAACTAACTAACTAACTAACTAACTACTACTACTAACTAACTAACTAACTAACTAACTAACTAACTAACTACTAACTAACTAACTACTAACTAACTAACTAACTAACTAACTAACTAACTAACTAACTAACTACTAACTAACTAACCTAACTAACTAACTAACTAACTAAACTAACTAACTAACTAACTAACTAACTAACTAACTAACTACTAACTAACTAACTAACTAACTAACTAACTAACTAACTAACTAACTAACTACAACTAACTAACTAACTAACTAACTAAACTAACTAACTAACTAACTAACTACCTAACTAACTAACTAACTAACTAACGAACTAACTAACTCACTACTAACTAACTAACTAACATACTATAACTAACTAACAACTAACTAACTACTAACTAACTAACTAAATAACTAACTAACGAACTAACTAACTAACTAACTACTAACTAACTAACTAACTAACTAACTAACTACAACTAACTAACTAACCTAACTACTAACTCACTAACTAACTACAACTACTAACTACTAACTAACTAACTAACTAACTAACTAACTAACTACTACTAACTAACTACTAACTAACTACTACTAACTAACTACTACAACTACTAACTACTACTAACTAACTACTAACAACTAACTACTAACTAACTACTAACTAACTAACTAACTACTAACTAACTAACTAACTACTACTACTAACTACTAACTAACTAACTACTAACTAACTACTAACTACTAACTACTAACTAACTAACTACTAACTAACTAACTAACTAACTACTAACTAACTACTAACTAACTACTAACTACTACTAACTAACTAACTACTAACTAACTAACTAACTACACTAACTAACTAACTAACTACTAACTAACTAACTAACTAACTACTAATAACTAACTAACTACTAACTAACTACTAACTAACTAACTAACTAACTAACTAACTAACTAACTAACTAACTAACTAACTAACTACTAACTAACTAACTAACTAACTAACTACTAACTAACTAACTAACTAACTAACTAACTAACTACTAACTACTAACTAACTAACTAACTAACTAACTAACTAACTAACTAACTAACTAACTAACTGACTAACTTACTAAGAGAGAGAGACAGTTTTATTGCTGAAAATTAAGTTGGCAGATTGTAAACTATAGGCCACACTATATACTGTAGTTATACATGATATTGGCTACACTTTTGAGCAGTTTTATTGGCTAGAAGACTGCTGGCGAAGCTATAGTATAGACTAGCTATAAAAAAGACTATAGTCTACTCACTAAATACTCTACATTTCATATTAAAGCCCATAGTCTGGTCAATAGACAAGTCCATAGACTGACTTTTCAATAGGCTAGTCCATAGATTAATCAGTAGACTATTTACTGGGGTAGTGCATAGAATAGTCAATAACATAATCAATAGACTAATTGCTCTATTTACTAATCTATAGACTAGTAGATAGACTAATCAACATACAAGTCCGTAGACTAGACAATAGTACATTGACTAGTTAACAGATTAATCAATAGGCTAGTTCATATACTAGACAGTAGGCTAGTCCATACACTAGTCAATAAATTAATCAATAGGCTAGTTCATACACTAGTCAATGTGTTAATTAAAAGACTTTTTTATCCTAAAAAGTACTATTTTTGGAAATTTTCCAAAGTGCCTTGTAAAGTTTAAATAATTCTGTACTGTCTTGAATCATTAAACTTATTTCATACAAACAAATCTTTTTTCATTAAAACTATTGCATTTCCTTTCTTATCCACTCTCAGAAATATCCCACTATAACTTAAGACATGCGCATGGCACACTTTTTATTGCAATTATTTAAATAACTACGTTTACTCTTTCTAATAAATCCATTTCAACCTGTTGCTGTTTTCATTTATCTCACTCCCACAAATACAAACAAATTTCAACTACTCGTCTTATTTGCATTTCCTCTTTAACCCACAGCTCACTCACATTATAAACAAATGCAAACTGAGCTATTTGCGCAAACAAGCTGTCTCTTTCTATTTCAAGTTTTACTTCATTTAAGAGGCTCCCTTTCCGTTTGGTGTTCTATTAATCAGTTCTTAGTGTGATTTCTTAACAAAAGCTTCGTCCTCCGTTAGTGTTGTGATAAAAATGTAAATAAATAAAGAAAAAAGTTTTTAAATTAATATAAAAAGTTAATAGAAATAAAGTGCTTAAAAAGTTTTATAAGAAAAAGTTAAATTTTGTTAAGAAAACGTTGTGTTTGTTAAGAAATTTGTTGTTAAAAGAAGTTGTTGCGAAAAATGGTGCTGCCGGCAGCGCAGTCGTAAGGGAAAAATTCGTGTGTATCTATTGTTCTCAAAGTTTTGTAAATTCTCTCTGCTGCCGGTTTTTTAGGAAAAAGTGTTTTGTTAAAGAGTAATTTGGAAAAAGGGGGGTGTAATGGGAAGATAATAGTTTTATTAAATGTATGCTAAAAAAGAGAGCAGGTGTTATTAAAATAAAGAGAAAATAAATGATGTGTAAAATAAATGCTCCAATATGGCCTGTTGTTGTATGAAATAAAGCAAAAGTTTTGTGAAAGTGTTTTGATTAAAGTTTCAAAGGAAATGAAAACAAGTTGTTGGAAAAGCCTAATAAGCAAGAGGTTTAAATATACATATTTAGGTTGTCTTAAAAAATATGTAAAAATTAAAGAAAGAGTCGAAAAGTTATTAAAAATTTTAATTTGTTAAAAAAAAACTCTTTCTATGGCCTTTTTGAAAATAAAAATTAAAAAATGTGTTAAAAAGTGTTTATAGTTCGAAAATTTTATGAAATCCAAATTGTTAAATGGCAGCCGTGGAATCCAGTTATTTGTACAAAGAGGTAAATTTTTAAATAATATTATTTAATTCTTAAAATAAGAACAATTTTATAGGTAAACGAGTTTACTAAGATAATTACAACAAGTTTAAGACAATTTTATATAATAGAACTAGAACAGAACTAACACAGAAGTAGAACAGAACTGAACTAGAACTGTAGAAGTATTGAACTAGAACATAACCTTTAAAAAACTTTAAAATTTTCCGTTAAATACATCTACTTACCATTAAACTAAACATATCCTATCTGGCAACACTTGTATTTATCTACAACACATTCACCATAAAACAACAGCTGTTCTGTATCAATCACAATAACAACTTTTGACATTTATCACAATAAGAAGAAAAAAATACAATTCTTTGGTGTTGTTTTTATAACAATTAACAAAAAGTAAAGTTTTATATAAATATTAATTAATTATTAAAATAAACTTAAGATAAAAACAATGGCTTATGATTTGAAAAAGGAATCAGATGTCAAAGAGTACATAGAAAAATTGGGTGTTGAATATCGTTTCGGCTGCTATTCAGAAAAGAAACCTGAAGGTAATAATAAGAAAAGAAAAATGCCGGAGTAGAAAAAAAATCAATTCTAACCTAAAGTTTTCTTTAATTAACCAATATCTATTTACTTTATTACTTACTTAACTAAATAAATATAAAATCTATTAATTTCTCTCTAAAGTTTGCCACCTTTTGGGCGACTATTTGGAGAGCATTAAGAAAGATTTCGAAAAAGCCTCCAAAGTTTACAAATCGACATGTGACGATTATGGTTACGCAAAATCCTGCTTCAAATTCGGCAACTATAGTTTCTTGGGCAAGGGTAAAAGTGGCACCAAGGGTGATCCCCGTGCAGCTTATAGTTATTATGAGAAGGGCTGTACTTTGAATGATTCCGATTCATGTTTACATTCGGGTTTGTTGTTGGTATCGCGTTCAATGCCCAAGGAAATTGATCGTGATGTGAGGAAGGTGAGTGATGAAGAAAGAAGTAAATTTCTTAATAAATATTTGATTTTATAAACTAGTCTATAGTAGTCTATAGTCTAGTCTATAGACCACACTATAGGCTAGACTATAGACTAGACTATAGACTAGACTATAGACTAGACTATAGACTAGACTATAGACTAGACTATAGACTAGACTATAGACTAGACTATAGACTAGACTATAGACTAGACTATAGACTAGACTATAGACTAGACTATAGACTAGACTATAGACTAGACTATAGACTAGACTATAGACTAGACTATAGACTAGACTATAGACTAGACTATAGACTAGACTATAGACTAGACTATAGACTAGACTATAGACTAGACTATAGACTAGACTATAGACTAGACTATAGACTAGACTATAGACTAGACTATAGACTAGACTATAGACTAGACTATAGACTAGACTATAGACTAGACTATAGACTAGACTATAGACTAGACTATAGACTAGACTATAGACTAGACTATAGACTAGACTATAGACTAGACTATAGACTAGACTATAGACTAGACTATAGACTAGACTATAGTCTAGTCTATCGTCTAGTCTATAGTCTAGTCTATAGTCTATTCTATAGTCTAAGTCTATAGTCTAGTCTATAGTCTATTATATTAGTCTAGTCTATAGCCTTGTCTATAGCCTAGTCTATAGTGTGGGTCTATAGTCTAGTCTATAATCTAGACTATAGGACTACTCTATAGTCTAGTCTATAGTCTACTCTTTAGTCTAGTCTATAGTCTACTATATAGTCTAGTCTATAGTCTAATTTATAGTCTAGTCTATAGTGTAGTCTATAGTGTTGTCTATAGTCTAGTCTATAGTCTAGTCTTATAGTCTAGTCTATAGTCTAGTCTATAGTCTAGTCTATAGTCTAGTCTATAGTCTAGTCTATCTATAGTCTAGTCTATAGTCTAGTCTATAGTCTAGTCTATAGTCTAGTCTATAGTCTAGTCTAGTCTATAGTCTAGTCTATAGTCTAGTCTATAGTCTAGTCTAGTCTAGTCTATAGTCTAGTCTAGTCTATAGTCTAGTCTATAGTCTAGCCTATAGTCTAGTCTATAGTCTAGTCTATAGTCTAGTCTATATTCTGTCTGTAGTCCAGTCTATAATCTAGTTTATAGTCTAGTCTATAGTCTAGTCTATAGTCTAGTCTATAGTCTAGTCTATAGTCTAGTCTATAGTCTAGTCTATAGTCTAGTCTATAGTCTAGTCTATAGTGTAGTCTATAGTGTTGTCTATAGTCTAGTCTATAGTCTAGTCTATAGTCTAGTCTATAGTCTAGTCTATAGTCTAGTCTATAGTCTAGTCTATAGTCTAGTCTATAGTCTAGTCTATAGTCTAGTCTATAGTCTAGTCTATAGTCTAGTCTATAGTCTAGTCTATAGTCTAGTCTATAGTCTAGTCTATAGTCTAGTCTATAGTCTAGTCTATAGTCTAGTCTATAGTCTAGTCTATAGTCTAGTCTATGGTCTAGTCTATAGTCTAGTCTATGGTCTAGTCTAGAGTCTGATCTAGAGCTAAATCTAGAGTTTAGTCTATAGTCTATATTACTGACTAGAATCTAGTCTATAGTCCATGTTTTATACCCTAACCCATCAAATGATCTAAAAATCTAATTTCTAATTTCAACTTCAGGGCCTTGAGTTCCTCACCAAATCGTGTGACATGAACAATGCCACCGCCTGTTTCTACCTGTCGGGCATGCACATTTCTGGCGTACAGACGAAACCCGAAGAAAGTCATCCTGCTCCCACACAAACACCAGCTAAAGATTCCGACTATATTGTACATAAAGATATGAAAAAAGCCTTTGAATTTGCCTATAAAGCCTGTGAACTGCGCAATATGTATGCTTGTGCCAATCTTAGCCAGATGTATGCCCGTGGTGATGGCACCGAGAAAAACGAAAAGGAAGCTGAAAAATATAAGAAAATGGCCATGGAAATGCAGGATGAAATTAAGAAACAACAACAAACTTTACAATTCCAACAGGGCTTGAAAAATCCTCATTAATCAAATCAATATTTTTTTAAGAAAAACAACACCAACATTTTTCTATAACTTCACAACTTTAAAGCCACCACTAACCTGAATTTTGTGTATGCTGAAACCCTTCTTAAAATGTATTAAAATTTACACTACCAACAACAATTTCTTTTAACTGTTTTTCTAAAAACTAAACCAATCTATGTAATTGACAACAAGTTTTGTTAGAAAACATTCTAAAAGGCTTTTTTTAGACATGTATGTAAATATCCCTATATTTTTTTCCAGATTTTTAGGGTCCTTTTTAATAGGACAGATTTAGTAGTTTTTAATGGGCCCCCCGTTATTTGACATGACAACTGTTTTTAAGTTGTCTTTTAAATTACAATTTAAATCACAAAGAAAAACAAATTAGTTTGATTTATAACATTTTCTATATTAATGTGTTTAAGTTAAAGTTAATTTTTAATTAAATAAAATAAAAATTCTTGTGTATTTTGTTTCGTTTTGCCGAACAGTGTAAAATGATTATAATTTTTTTGAAAATAAATTAAAAAAAAATTAGTTACAATTTTGAAAAAATGTTGCACTTTTTCTACAAAAAATAAGATTTAGAAGTTTACTAAATTATAATATATTATATTACTATAGACTAGACTATAGCCTAGACTAAAGACTAGACTACAGACTAGACTATAGAGTAGACTATAGACTAGACTATAGACTAGACTATAGACTAGACCATAGACTAGACTATAGACTAGACCATAGACTGGACTATAGACTAGACCATAGACTGGACTATATACTAGACTATAGACTAGACTATAGACTAGACTATAGACTAGACTATAGACTAGACCATAGACTAGACTATAGACTAGACTATAGACTACAATATAGATTAGACTAGACTATAGACTAGACTATAGACTAGACTATAGACTAGACTATAGACTAGACTTTAGACTAGACTATAGACTAGACTATAGACTAGACTATAGACTAGACTATAGACTAGACTATAGACTAGACTATAGACTAGACTATAGACTAGACTATAGACTAGACTATAGACTAGACTATAGACTAGACTAGACTATAGACTAGACTATAGACTAGACTATAGACTAGACTATAGACTAGACTATAGACTAGACTATAGACTAGACTATAGACTAGACTATAGACTAGACTATAGACTAGACTATAGATAGACTATAGACTAGAGTATAGACTAGACTATAGACTAGACTATAGACTAGACTATAGACTAGACTATAGACTAGACTATAGACTAGACTATAGACTAGACTATAGACTAGACTATAGACTAGACTATAGGCTAGACTAGACTATAGGCTAGACTAGACTATAGACTAGACTAGACTATAGACTAGACTATAGACTAGACTATAGACTAGACTATAGACTAGACTATAGACTGACTATAGACTAGACTATAGACTAGACTATAGACTGACTATAGACTAGACTATAGACTAGACTATAGACTGGACTATAGACTAGACTATAGACTAGACTATAGACTAGACTATAGACTAGACTATAGACTAGACTATAGACTAGACTATAGACTGGACTATAGACTAGACTATAGACTAGACTATAGACTAGGCTATAGACTAGACTATAGACTAGACTATAGACTAGTTTATAGACTAGACTATAGACTAGACTATAGACTAGACTATAGACTAGACTATAGACTAGACTATAGACTAGACTATAGACTAGACTATAGACTGGACTATAGACTAGACTATAGACTAGACTATAGACTAGACTATAGACTAGACTATAGACTAGACCATAGACTAGACTATAGACTAGACCATAGACTAGACTAGACTATAGACTAGACTATAGACTAGACTATAGTCTATACTATAGACTAGACTATAGACTAGACTATAGACTAGACTATAGACTAGACTATAGACTAGACTAGACTATAGACTAGACTAGACTAGACTATAGACTAGACTATAGACTAGACTATAGACTAGACTATAGACTAGACTATAGACTAGACTATAGACTAGACTATAGACTAGACTATAGACTACACTATAGATTAGACTAGACTATAGACTAGACCATAGACTAGATTAGACCATAGCATAGACTATATAGACAGACTCGACTACAGACTAGACTATAGACTATATCAGAAGTAGAACAGAACTAGAAAAAGAACTAGAACAGAACTAGAACAGAACTAGAACAGAACTAGAACAGAACTAGAACAGAACTAGAACAGAACTAGAACAGAACTAGAACAGAACTAGAACAGAACTAGAACAGAACTAGAAAAAGAACTAGAACTAGAACAGAACTAGAACTAGAACAGAACTAGAACAGAACTAGAAAAAGAACTAGAACAGAACTAGAACATAACTAGAACAGAACTAGAACAGAACTAGAACAGAACCAAAACAGAACCCAGAACAGAACAGAACAGAACCAGAACAGAACTAGAACAGAACTAGAACAGAACTAGAACAGAACCTAGAACAGAACTAGAACAGAATAGAACCGAACTAGAACAGAACTAGAACAGAACTAGACACAGAACTAGAACAGAATTAGAAACAGAAGTTTAAATGAATAGACTAGATAGACATTAGACTAGACTATAGAAGAGACCACACTATAGAAGAGACCAGACTATAGAATAGACTACAATATAAGAATAGGCTACAATATAGAATAGACTAGACGACTAGACTATAGATAGACTATAGGACTAGACTATAGGAATAGACTATAGACTAGACTATAGACTAGACTATAGACTGACTATAGACTAGACTATAGACTAGACTATAGACTAGACTATAGACCTAGACTATTAGACTAGACTATAGACAGACTATAGACTAGACTATAGACAGACTATAGACTAGACTATAGACTAGACTATAGACTAGACTATAGACTAGACTATAGACTAGACTATAGACTAGACTATAGACTAGACTATAGACTAGACTATAGACTAGACTATAGACTAGACTATAGACTAGACTATAGACTAGACTATAGACTAGACTATAGACTAGACTATAGACTAGACTATAGACTAGACTATAGACTAGACTATAGACTAGACTATAGACTAGACTATAGACTAGACTATAGACTAGACTATAGACTAGACTATAGACTAGACTATAGACTAGACTATAGACTAGACTATAGACTAGACTATAGACTAGACTATAGACTAGACTATAGACTAGACTATAGACTAGACTATAGACTAGACTATAGACTAGACTATAGACTAGACTATAGACTAGACTATAGACTAGACTATAGACTAGACTATAGACTAGACTATAGACTAGACTATAGACTAGACTATAGACTAGACTATAGACTAGACTATAGACTAGACTATAGACTAGACTAGACTATAGACTAGACTATAGACTAGACTATAGACTAGACTATAGACTAGACTATAGACTACACTATAGACTAGACTATAGATAGACTATAGACTAGATTATAGACTAGACTAGACAATCTAGACTATAGATTAGACTATAGACTATACTAGTGACTAGACTATAGATTAGACTATAGACTAGAGTATAGATTGACTATAGACTAGACTATAGCTAGACTATAGACTACTAGTGACTAGACTATAGACCAGACTATAGACTAGACTATAAACTAGACTAGACTATAGACTAACCATGGTAAAAATATTTTTACCATGGACTAGACTATAGACTAGACTATAGACTAGACATAGACTAGACTATAGATTAGACTATAGACTAGAGTATAGATAAGACTATAGACTAGACTATAGACTATAACTATATACTAGGCTATAGACTAGACTATAGATAGACTATAGACTAGACTATAGACTAACTATAGACTAACTATAGACTAGACTATAGACTAGACTATAGACTAGACTATAGATTAGACTGTAGACTAGAATATAGACTAGTCTATAGACTAGACTATATAGACTATATATACATTAAAGACCAGACTATCCATAGACTATTTATACTTTTATTTATAAAATTTTTAATTAAATTAAAATCGAATGAAACAAAATGTAATAGTTAACAAAGCAATTAAAAATTAATAACATTGAAAATCTGTTTATTACAGCATCGCATCCTTTTCCTTTAAAAGACTATTGGCTTTTGCTCTTGCCATGAGTAAATCTGTAGTTATAGTATCAGGACGTTCAATAGGCAACATTAAGGCTCGGGACCATATCAATTGAGCCATTAAGCCCAAAGCGCGTGAAACGCCAAATAGTACGGTATAATATGAAGCTTCGTTTAGACCAAAATGTCTTAATAAAACACCCGAATGGGCATCAACATTGGGCCAAGGATTACTAACTTTACTCAAACTTTTCAAAATACCCGGTACCACTTTATAAACTTTCGACACCAATTTGACGAGGGGATCATGGGGAATAACACGTTGGGCATATTCCATTTGGCAGATGAAACGTGGATCAGTTTTGCGTAAAACGGCATGACCATAACCGGGTATAACCTTAAAAATGGAGGGAAAGTTCGGAAAATATATAGGAGGGAAAGGATTTATAAGGGAAATTATACCTTGCCGCTTTGTTTCACTTGATCTTGACAGAAATCTTTAATATCCTGTTCACTAGCATTTTGACCCTTGGCCTTTACTAACTCATCCAACCATTTGAGCACTTCTTGATTGGCCAGACCATGCAGAGGACCTGCCAAACCATTTAAACCTGCTGCAAATGCTAAATAAGGATCAGTTAAAGTTGAACCTACCAGATGACAAGCATGGGCCGAAACATTGCCTCCCTCATGATCACAGTGTAGCGACAAATATAAACGCAAGAGTTCATTAAAATCGTGATCATTAAATCCTAACATATGAGCAAAATTGGCACTCCAATCTAGGGAAGATTTAGCAGAGTAATCGAATTTTGAAGTTTTGAAAGTTTTGTTATAAATCAGGGCAGCGACAGAAGGTAATTTGGCTAAAAGATCCATGCTGTCTTCGAGAATAAACTTCCAATATTCCGATCGTGGTATGTTCTTAAAAAGATTCCAATTTTATACAATTTCGATCAATATAAAGTTGAGTACTCACTCTCACCTCATTATAGGCCCTATTGAACTTGGAATTCTTATTCAGACTTGCTACCGCTATAGAAAATTGTGTCATTGGATGCATATCTTTCGGCAAAGAGTCTATTATTTTCTGCACATATTCCGGTAATGGACTATTTTCCGCCCACATTTTAGACAAAAATTCAACATTTGTTTTACTAGGTAATGCCCCCGTAATCAATAACCAAAACATTGCCTCCGGTAAAGGTTCTCTACCACCTTCAGCTTTAGGCAACTTTTGTTGTATTTCCGTTAAAGTAAACCCTCGGAAACGTATGCCCTCTTCGGCATCTAAATTCGAAGTATCACACACGAAACCTAACATACCACGCATGCCGCCATATAGTTGAGCCACAGTTATCTCTCCCACCTTTGTTCTACCATATTCCTTTTTAAATTTTGTTATTTTTAAACGCTCTTGCTCGATTTTAGTTTCTAGCAGGTCTGTGAAATCTTGTAAATTATTAACAGTTTGTTCATTAGTTTTAGGAGCAGACAATTTGTCTTCTAGTTCTTCACTTTTCTTTGGCGGAATTTGCAAAATATTTTGCTTGGTACTGGTCCAACGAAGTGCTAGAGGCTGTAAATTAAAATAACATTACATGTATAATATTAAACGGATTTGTTTTCCATATTTTTACCTTAAAATAAATATATTTTCTTAGAGAGATCATGTCGTTAGTTTATAAAAATTTTTTCAATTCAGCTTTTGAACAAATTATTTTAATTTTACAATAATATTTTGATTTAAAAACGATCGATAACTGTGTTAAAAACCCAAAATTATTCAACCTTTCAAAGGCTTATCACATTAAACTACAGATTAAAATATGGACTAGTCTATGGTATGAATTAGAATGTAATTTGGAATTTAAAATCTTCTTTAGTCTAACCTATAGTTTAGTTTAGTATATAGTATAGTCTAGTCTACAATCTATTCTATAGTCAGTGTACAATCTAGTCTAAAGTCTAGTCTATTGTCTAGTATAGTCTAGTCTATAGTCTAGTCTATAGTCTAGTCTATAGTCTAGTCTATAGTCAAGTCTATAGTCTTGTCTATAGTCTAGTCTATAGTCTAGTCTATAGTCTAGTCTATAGTCTAGTCTATAGTCTAGTCTATAGTCTCGTCTATAGTCTTGTCTATAGTCTAGTCTATAGTCTAGTCTATAGTCTAGTCTATAGTCTAGTCTATAGTCTAGTCTATAGTCTAGTCTATAGTCTAGTCTATAGTCTAGTCTATAGTCTAGTCTATAGTCTAGTCTATAGTCTAGTCTATAGTCTAGTCTATAGTCTAGTCTATAGTCTAGTCTATAGTCTAGTCTATAGTCTAGTCTATAGTCTAGTCTATAGTCTAGTCTATAGTCTAGTCTATAGTCTAGTCTATAGTCTAGTCTATAGTCTAGTCTATAGTCTAGTCTATAGTCTAGTCTATAGTCTAGTCTATAGTCTAGTCTATAGTCTAGTCTATAGTCTAGTCTATAGTCTAGTCTATAGTCTAGTCTATAGTCTAGTCTATAGTCTAGTCTATAGTCTAGTCTATAGTCTAGTCTATAGTCTAGTCTAGTCTATAGTCTAGTCTATAGTCTAGTCTATAGTCTAGTCTATAGTCTAGTCTATAGTCTTGTCTATGGTCTAGTCTATAGTCTAGTCTATAGTCTATTCTATAGTCTATTCTATAGTCTAGTCTATAGTCTAGTCTATAGTCTAGTCTATAGTCTAGTCTATAGTCTAGTCTATAGTCTAGTCTAGTCTATAGTCTATAGTCTAGTCTATAGTCTAGTCTATAGTCTAGTCTAGTCTATAGTCTAGTCTAGTCTATAGTCTAGTCTATAGTCTAGTCTATAGTCTAGTCTATAGTCTAGTCTATAGTCTAGTCTATAGTCTAGTCTATAGTCTAGTCTATAGTCTAGTCTATAGTCTAGTCTATAGTCTAGTCTATAGTCTAGTCAATGTCTAGTCTATAGTCTAGTCTATAGTCTAGTCTATAGTCTAGTCTATAGTCTAGTGTGTAGTCTAGTCTATAGTCTAGTCTATAGTCTAGTCTATAGTCTAGTCTATAGTCTAGTCTATAGTCTAGTCTATAGTCTAGTCTATAGTCTAGTCTATAGTCTAGTCTATAGTCTAGTCTATAGTCTAGTCTATAGTTTAGTCTATAGTCTAGTCTATAGTCTAGTCTATAGTCTAGTCTATAGTCTAGTCTATAGTCTAGTCTTTAGTCTAGTCTATAGTTTAGTCTATAGTCTAGTCTATAGTCTAGTCTATAGTCTAGTCTATAGTCTAGTCTATAGTCTAGTCTATAGTCTAGTCTATAGTCTAGTCTATAGTCTAGTCTATAGTCTAGTCTATAGTCTAGTCTATAGTCTAGTCTATAGTCTAGTCTATAGTCTAGTCTATAGTCTAGTCTATAGTCTAGTCTATAGTCTAGTCTATAGTCTAGTCTATAGTCTAGTCTAGTCTATAGTCTAGTCTATAGTCTAGTCTATAGTCTAGTCTATAGTCTAGTCTATAGTCTAGTCTATAGTCTAGTCTATAGTCTAGTCTATAGTCTAGTCTATAGTCTAGTCTATAGTCTAGTCTATAGTCTAGTCTATAGTCTAGTCTATAGTCTAGTCTATAGTCTAGTCTAGTCTATAGTTTAATCTATAGTCTAGTCTATAGTCTAGTATATAGTCTAGTCTATAGTGTAGTCTACAGCCTAGGATATTGGTTAGTCTATAGTGTAGTCTATAGTCTAGTCTATAGTCTAGTCTATAGTCTAGTCTATAGTCTATAGTCTAGTCTAGTCTATAGTCTATGTCTATAGTCTAGTCTATAGTCTAGTCTATAGTCTAGTCTATAGTCTAGTCTATAGTCTAGTCTATAGTCTAGCTATAGTCTAGTCTATAGCCTAGTCTGTAGTCTAGTCTATAGTCTAGTCTAGTCTATAGTCTAGTCTATAGTCTAGTCTATAGTCTAGTCTGTAGTCAAGTATATAGTCTAGGCTATAGTCTAGTCAATAGTCTGATCTATAGTCTAGTCTATAATCTAGTCTACAGTCTAGTTCTGTTCTAATTCTTTTCTAGTTCTGGTTCTAGTTGTGTTCTAGTTGTGTTCTAGTTGTGTTCTAGTTGTGTTCTAGTTCTGTACTAGTTCTGTTCTAGTTCTGTTCTAGTTCTGTTCTAGTTCTGTTCTAGTTCTGTTCTAGTTCTGTTCTAGTTCTGTTCTAATTCTGTTCTAGTTCTGTTCTAGTTCTGTTTTAGTTTCTGTTCTGGTTCTGTTCTTGTTCTGTTCTAGTTCTGTTCTGGTTCTGTTCTAGTTCTGTTTTAGTTCTGTTCTAGTTCTGTTCTATTCCTTTTCTA
This sequence comes from Lucilia sericata, assembly GCF_015586225.1. NCBI lineage: Eukaryota > Metazoa > Arthropoda > Insecta > Diptera > Calliphoridae > Lucilia > Lucilia sericata. Next base: position 59,180 of record NW_023995384.1, on the reverse strand, counting down.
ATTTAGTTTTACTACGGTTTAAATTAATCTGTTAAACGAGATCCATTTCCCATTAACTTCCATAACCGATTTTTTTTTTTTGAAAACATTTTATTTAAATTTGTTGGTTTTTTTATATTTAAATTACAAATCTTATAAAATAAATTAAAATTGTTTATGATTATTGTTTTTGTAGTTCTTTTTTTTTTCTTTGAAAAGCTTTTACAATTTTTTTTTTTTTATACATCAATTAAATGTTAAATTAAAAACATATTTTCATAGTTTTGATTACTTGCAAATGATAATGAATATTTCGAAATTTTAATTATTTTTCAATTTTTAATTAAAAACTGTTTTAAACTAAAGGAATAAGGAGAGACAGAGAGAACAATAAACTAAATTGCGTAATAAAAGAAGAAAAATTAAGGAAACGATAAAAATAATACTAAAAAATACACTTAAAGAAATAATTGTTTTAAATTGTTTTGTTTTGCTTATTTATTTTTTGCGGGAGGAGTTTCAATACAATTTCTAAATATTAATTATTTGGACAAACTGTTGTCTTATTTTTAGTGACTTTAAACGTCACTTTATTATCAAGTTTCAATAAAATGGTTCGAAATTTTAATTTTTTTTTTAAAATATTTATTTAATTAGGGTTATTTTTCTCAATTGGTTTCTTACTTAGTATTAAATAATAAAAAAAGAAAGCAAAGAAATTATTAAAGTTTTGTTTAAATTTCTCGGCTTTACTTTATTCATGATCTACCACATGTGGGTAGATTTACCCGGAAGAATACATTCAATTCGATTAGTGAGGCAAATATCAAAAATACCAAATACATGACCAGACAGGCGGTGCCCACTTTTTTATCCAATTTAAATTTATTACACGAAAATGTCAAATACAACAGGAAGAGAGTGGAGAGCAGGGTTATGGCGGAATATTCAAGACCGGCTGAATTGATGCCAACATAATTTTGTCCGGGTTGTATGGGAAAGAAGACAGCTTTGATGAGCCATGGTACACCCAAGCATAGAAGAATATCGAAGGTGTTTGAACCAATGGAATTACAAATACCCATTGAACCGTGACCTGTAAAGGGGAACATAAGAATTAGCATTTAAAAAACTTATTTTAAAACAAAAAATTTACCTCTTTTGGCCACTATAACACTGGAAACTGCCTCGGGTACACTGGTGCCAGCAGCCAGGAATGTAATACCCATAACGGAATCGGGAATTTTTAAAGTGTCACCTGAAATAAAATAAAACATGGTTTTAAGTTATGTTCCATTCTAGTTCTGTCTTAGTTCTGTTCTTGTTTAGTTCTAGTTTTGTTCTAGTTCTGTTTTAGTTTTGTCTTTGTTCTGTCTTAGTTCTGTTCTGGATCTGTTCTAGTTTTGTTCTAGTCTGTTCTAGCTCTGTTCTAGTTCTGTTCTAGTTCTAGTTCTGTTCTAGTTCTGTTCTAGTTCTGTTCTAGTTCTGTTCTAGTTCTGTTCTAGTTCTGTTCTAGTTCTGTTCTAGTTCTGTTCTAGTTCTGTTTCTAGTTCTGTTCTAGTTCTGTTCTAGTTCTGTTCTAGTTCTGTTCTAGTTCTGTTCTAGTTCTGTTCTAGTTCTGTTCTAGTTCTGTTCTAGTTCTGTTCTAGTTCTGTTCTAGTTCTGTTCTAGTTCTGTTCTAGTTCTGTTCTAGTTCTGTTCTAGTTCTGTTCTAGTTCTGTTCTAGTTCTGTTCTAGTTCTGTTCTAGTTCTGTTCTAGTTCTGTTCTAGTTCTGTTCTAGTTCTGTTCTAGTTCTGTTCTAGTTCTGTTCTAGTTCTGTTCTAGTTCTGTTCTAGTTCTGTTTCTAGTTCTGTTCTAGTTCTGGTTCTAGTTCTGTTCTAGTTCTGTTCTAGTTCTGTTCTAGTTCTGTTCTAGTTCTGTTCTAGTTCTGTTCTAGTTCTGTTCTAGTTCTGTTCTAGTTCTGTTCTGTTCTAGTTCTGTTCTAGTTCTGTCTAGTTCTGTTCTAGTTCTGCTCTAGTTTCGTTTCTAGTTCTGTTCTAGTTCTGTTCTAGTTCTGTTCTATTTCTGTTCTAGTTCTGTTTCTAGTTTCTGTTTCTAGTTCTGTATAGTTTCTGTTATAGTTCTGTTCTAGTTCTGGTTCCTGTTCTAGTTCCGTTCTAGTTCAGTTCTAGTTCTGTTCAGTTTCTGTTCTATTCTAGTTTCAGTTTCTAGTTCTGTTCTAGTCCCTGTTCCAGTTCAGTTCTAGTTCTGGTTCTAATTCTGTTCTAGTTCTGTTCTAATTCTAGTTTTGGTTCTGTTCTAGTTCTGTTCTAGTTCTGTTCTGTTCTTGTTCTTTTCTAGTTCTGTCTAGTTCTGTTCTAGGTTCTGTTCTAGTTCTGTTCTAGTTCTGTTCCTAGTTCTGTTCTGTTCTGTTCTAGTTCTGTTCTGTTCTTAGTTCTTTTCTAGTTGTTCTAGTTCTGTTCTAGTTCTGTTCTAGTCTGTTCTAGTTCTGTTCTAGTTCTGTTCTAGTTCTGTTCTAGTTCTGTTCTAGTTCTGTTCTAGTTCTGTTCTAGTTCTGTTCTAGTTCTGTTCTAGTTCTGTTCTAGTTCTGTTCTAGTTCTGTTCTAGTTCTGTTCTAGTTCTGTTCTAGTTCTGTTCTAGTTCTGTTCTAGTTCTGTTCTAGTTCTGTTCTAGTTCTGTTCTAGTTCTGTTCTAGTTCTGTTCTAGTTCTGTTCTAGTTCTGTTCTAGTTCTGTTCTAGTTGTGTTCTAGTTGTGTTCTAGTTCTGTTCTAGTTCTGTTCTAGTTCTGTTCTAGTTCTGTTCTAGTTCTGTTCTAGTTCAGTTCTAGTTCAGTTCTAGTTCAGTTCTAGTTCTGTTCTAGTTCTGTTCTAGTTCTGTTCTAGTTCTGTTCTAGTTCTGTTCTAGTTCTGTTCTGTTCTAGTTCAGTTCTAGTTCTGTTCTAGTTCTGTTCTAGTTCTGTTCTAGTTGTGTTCTAGTTGTGTTCTAGTTGTGTTCTAGTTCGTGTTCTAGTTCTGTTCTAGTTCTGTTCTAGTTCTGTTCTAGTTCAGGTTCTAGTTCAGTTCTAGTTCAGTTCTAGTTCTGTTCTAGTTCTGTTCTAGTTCTGTTCTAGTTCTGTTCTAGTTCTGTTCTAGTTCTGTTCTAGTTCTGTTCTAGTTCTGTTCTAGTTCTGTTCTAGTTCTGTTCTAGTTGTGTTCTAGTTGTGTTCTAGTTGTGTTCTAGTTCTGTTCTAGTTCTGTTCTAGTTCTGTTCTAGTTCTGTTCTAGTTCTGTTCTAGTTCTGTTCTAGTTCTGTTCTAGTTCTGTTCTAGTTCTGTTCTAGTTCTGTTCTAGTTCTGTTCTAGTTCTGTTCTAGTTCTGTTCTAGTTCTGTTCTAGTTCTGTTCTAGTTCTGTTCTAGTTCAGTTCTAGTTCTGTTCTAGTTCTGTTCTAGTTCTGTTCTAGTTCTGTTCTAGTTCTGTTCTAGTTCTGTTCTAGTTCTGTTCTGGTTCAGTTCTAGTTCTGTTCTAGTTCTGTTCTAGTTCTGTTCTAGTTCTGTTCTAGTTCTGTTCTAGTTTCTGTTCTAGTTCTGTTCTAGTTCTGTTCTAGTTCTGTTCTAGTTCTGTTCTAGTTCTGTTCTAGTTCTGTTCTAGTTCTGTTCTAGTTCTGTTCTAGTTCTGTCCTAGTTCTGTTTTAGTTCTGTTCTAGTTCTGTTCCAGTTCTGTTCCAGTTCTGTTCTAGTGCTGTTCTAGTTCTCTTCTAGTTTTGTTCCATTTCTCTCACCAATTATAGTTATCATCCAGGCCACAACGTATGACAGTGATCCGATCCACACAATACACATCACAAATGTCAAAGGGAATATTTTATTATTTTTCGCTTTCTTGCAATCCGGTATGGCAATACGGAACAGCAAGTGAATGGGCCATATAATGATCCAAGTGAATTGGGCAAAACAACTTTTACCCCAGGGATACTTAAGCAGGGAATAGCCTTCCTCTTCTTCAGGTTCAGCAGCACTGGCGGCATCAGCTATAGCGGCTGGTAACGCATTGGCGGCAGCCTCAACATCGGTATTTTCCTGATGGGCTATGGGAGCCTTGATCACACAACCCGAATTATTAGAGGCAGCCGTTGAAGTTGTAGTCGTAATATTCGAGGTGGTGGTGTTGGTAGTTAGGCAAGTGGTGGCTATAGGCGGTGAAGCAGAAGGTGGTATTTTTGGCGGTTCATTATTGACACCACCATTCAATTGAATGGTGGATAAATTATGGCATATACGATTCTCCACGAGATCTGTTAAGGGGAATTGAGGTTAAAGTGTTAATATTTTTTGTAGTAAAGAAAGTTAAAACATTAGAAGTGAGAAGAGATTTGGGAAACAGTTTTGAAGTGAGCACAGTTTTGGATTAAACAGGTATTTACAGTTAGATTTAGGAGTATATTTAATTAGGCGGTTAAATAACAATTAGTTAGCGGTTAAACAGTTGACAATTAAGTTAAATAAATTGAAAGTATTATTAATAAAGTTTTGATCATTAAGAAGCACCTTCATGGTTTGAAATAGAAAATATTTGTAATAAGGATCTTGACTTTAATATACAACATGAATATAGACGGTTATAAAATTTCTTGTTTATACAAATATCGGATAAGAACAGTGAAAATTTTTAGTTGAAAAAAACAGTAAAAAGACAGAAGTTAACATATTCCATAAAGGGACTTGAGAGCATAACTCGATTCCCGACTAATTTAAACAAATTCTCTGGGAATCTAATTACTTCCCTGGTCCCTAATCGATAGTTAGTTTTTTTAATAGACCAGAAATATTTTATATCAAAGAAAATATTATAAACCTGGTTCTTTTTCATTACTGTTCTTGGTCTGTATGCTACAGTTTGAAGAACGGCTGCGTGAACGAGCTTGCTTAACTCCACCTATATATTAAATTGAAAATTGCCAACAAATTTCGTAAAAAACGGATTACAACAATCACTTACCTTTGGCACACTTCTGAAACGACTTATCGAAATACATGACAGCCAAGTAGACAGCATATAGGGAGACCAAAATTAAGGCCTCATACCATTCGACACGTTCGTCATGCATGACACAAATTAAAACGGCCACCGTAAAACCATAAGCTATACTGTCACGCGTCAAAGGCCACCAATCCAGTGGTATAGTCTATATTATTTAAATACGTTTCAAAATTTAATAATAAAAAAGAACATTTCTTAAATCGTTAATACACTCACCATTCCCGCTCCTATACCGCAACAAGCTGCCACAGCTAAAATATTAAATACCGCTGAACCCACTATGGTACCCACACCGATATCACCCTCTGTGATAAAGGTACCTATCACATTTACAAAAAGTTCTGGTGCCGATGTTGCTGCTGCCATAAATGTAGCACCCGCTACATCATTGGACATATTTAGGGCTATTTAAAAGTACGGACCCATTTATTCGAATTGAAAATAGTTATTTTTAGAATAAAACTTACCGGCACAGATTTTTCCACGGCGGGCACAAAAATATTCATCACATACTACAGCTAAAGCTACAAATAAATATAAACTGGCTATAACATGAAGTACAACAGCACCCGCTTGTCTTTGACCCTCTGTGAATAAATCCCGGGGAAAATCATCAATAGCAGGCTGTGTGCAATTTATGTCTGGAAGTACAAGGGACAATAATTAGCCAACAATATATCAAATTTAGAACTACAACAGAACAAGAGCAGAACTAGAACTGACTAGAACTGAACTAGAACAGAACTAGAACAGAACTAGAAACATAATTAGAACAGAACTAGAACAGAACTAGAACAGAAACTAGAACAGAACTAGAACAGAACTAGAACAGAACTAGTACAGAACTGGAACAGAACTAGAACAGAAACTAGAACAGAACTAGAACAGAACTAGAACAGAACTAGAACAGAACTAGAACAGAACTAGAACAGAACTAGAACAGAACTAGAACAGAACTAGAACAGAACTAGAACAGAACTAGAACAGACTAGAACAGAACTAGAACAGAACTAGAACAGAACTAGAACAGAACTAGAACAGAACTAGAACAGAACTAGAACAGAACTAGAACAGAACTAGAACAGAACTAGAACAGAACTAGAACTAGAACAGAACTAGAACAGAACTAGAACAGAACTAGAACAGAACTAGAACAGAACTAAACAGAATTAGAACAGAACTAGAATAAACTAGAACAGAACTAGAACAGAACTAGAACAGATTAGAACAGAACTAGAACAGAACTAGAACAGAACTAGAACAGAACTAGAACAGAACTAGAACAGAACTAGAACAGAACTAGAACAGAACTAGAACAGAACTAGAACAGAACTAGAACAGAACTAGAACAGAACTAGAACAGAACTAGAACAGAACTAGAACAGAACTAGAACAGAACTAGAACAGAACTAGAACAGAACTAGAACAGAACTAGAACAGAACTAGAACAGAACTAGAACAGAACTAGAACAGAACTAGAACAGAACTAGAACAGAACTAGAACAGAACTAGAACAGAACTATAACAGACTAGAACAGAACTAGAACAGAACTAGAACAGAACTAGAACAGAACTAGAACAGAACTAGAAACAGAACTAGAACAGAACTAGAACAGAACTAGAACAGAACTAGAACAGAACTAGAACAGAACTAGAACAGAACTAGACAGAACTAGAACAGAACTAGAACAGAACTAGAACAGAACTAGAACAGAACTAGAACAGAACTAGAACAGACTAGAACAGAACTAGAACAGAACTAGAACAGAACTAGAACAGAACTAGAACAGAACTAGAACAGAACTAGAACAGAACTAGAACAGAACTAGAACAGAACTAGAACAGAACTAGAACAGAACTAGAACAGAACTAGAAACAGAACTAGAACAGAACTAGAACAGAACTAGAACAGAACTAGAACAGAACTAGAACAGAACTAGAACAGAACTAGAACAGAAACTAGAACCTAGAACAGACTAGAACAGAACTAGAACAGAACTAGAACAGAACTAGAACAGAACTAGAAACAGAACTAGAACAGAACTAGAACAGAACTAGAACAGAACTAGAACAGAACTAGAACAGAACTAGAACAGAACTAGAACAGAACTAGAACAGTACTAGAACAGAACTAGAACAGAACTAGAACAGAACTAGAACAGAACTAGAACAGAACTAGAACAGAACTTGAACAGAACTAGAACAGAACTAGAACAGAACTAGAACAGACTAGAACAGAACTAGAACAGAACTAGAACAGAACTAGAACAGAACTAGAACAGAACTAGAACAGAACTAGAACAGAACTAGAACAGAACTAGAACTAGAACAGAACAGAAACAGAACAAACAGAACGGAACGGAACAGAACAGAACAAACAGAACAGAACAGAACTAGAACAGAACTAGAACATAACTACAACCAGAACTACAACCAGAACTAGAGCTATAACTTGATGTTGTATAATGTATAAACTTTGTTTTAAATTTCTTCCAAATTTTTTTCATAATCTTCAATCACAATCGGAGGTGATCTCATCATAAAGATCAACTTTAAGATGATTTATTTTAATTTCTTATATAATTGAAAATTATTATTGTTATGTGTTTTTTTTCAACTTTAGACTTCAAAACAAATTTTTGGCGGTAAAAATTTATCAATTTATATCAAACAAAATAATTCGCATAAAATTAGACAAATGCAAAATAGAAGTCACAACAAAAACCTTGATACAACAACTAAATTTAAACTAGAGAAAAAACAAAATTCTAATGACGACAAATAAACAATATACTAGAAATACGAGTAAAATACAATAAAATTAGAAAAAAAACACAACAACAACAAACAAATAAATAAACGTAAATTATCCATTATGAAGTGGCGGCGCTACTTTTACACAATTAAAATAATTTTTGTAAAAATTTTTAATTGATTTAGAGAGAAAAAAATTTAAAACAATACAGTCATACAATAAACTAAATTTATTTAAAGAAAAAAATTATAAAATTAAATTTTTAATGTGTGTGTGAGTTTACACTCACACATCTTGCACAAAGTTCGTATTTTTAAACGATTTGAAACGGAAGTAATAAACTAAGTACATTCGAAGTAGCGGTAATAAACAACAAAAACAACATCAAACGATTGTGATCTTCGAATTTTTCTATTTAAAATTTAATCTGGATTTTCTCGGTATCGGTTTTAAATTGCTACACTGAGAGATTTTAAGATTAGATTTTCATCAAAAAAGATGAAAAGTAACTGACTAACTAACTAACTAACTAACTACTACTACTAACTAACTAACTAACTAACTAACTAACTAACTAACTAACTAACTACTAACTAACTAACTAACTAACTAACTAACTAACTAACTAACTAACTAACTAACTAACTAACTAACTAACTAACTACTAACTAACTAACTACTAACTAACTAACTAACTAACTAACTACTAACTAACTAACTAACTAACTAACTAACTAACTAACTAACTAACTAACTAACTACTAACTAACTAACTAACTAACTAACTAACTAACTAACTAACTAACTAACTACTAACTAACTACTAACTAACTAACTAACTAACTAACTAACTAACTAACTAACTAACTAACTACTAACTAACTACTAACTAACTACTAACTACTAACTAACTAACTAACTAACTAACTAACTAACTAACTAACTAACTAACTAACTAACTAACTAACTAACTACTAACTAACTACTAACTAACTAACTAACTAACTAACTAACTAACTAACTAACTAACTAACTAACTAAACTACTACTAACTAACTAACTAACTAACTAACTAACTACCTAACTAACTAACTAACTAACTAACTAACTAACTAACTAACTAACTAACTAACTAACTAACTACTAACTAACTAACTAACTACTAACTAACTAACTAACTAACTAACTAACTAACTAACTAACTAACTAACTAACTAACTAACTACTAACTAACTAACTAACTACTAACTAACTAACTAACTAACTAACTAACTAACTAACTACTACTAACTAACTAACTAACTAACTAACAACTAACTAACTACTAACTAACTAACTAACTAACTAACTAACTAACTAACTAACTAACTAACTAACTAACTAACTAACTAACTACTAACTAACTAACTACTAACTAACTAACTAACTAACTAACTAACTAACTAACTAACTAACTAACTAACTAACTAACTAACTAACTAACTAACTAACTAACTAACTAACTAACTAACTAACTAACTAACTAACTAACTAACTAACTAACTAACTAACTACTAACTAACTAACTAACTACTAACTAACTAACTAACTAACTAACTAACTAACTAACTAACTAACTAACTAACTAACTAACTACTAACTAACTAACTAACTAACTAACTAACTAACTAACTAACTAACTAACTAACTAACTAACTAACTACTAACTAACTAACTAACTAACTAACTAACTAACTAACTAACTAACTAACTACTAACTAACTAACTAACTAACTAACTAACTACTAACTAACTAACTAACTAACTAACTAACTAACTAACTAACTAACTAACTAACTAACTAACTAACTAACTAACTAACTAACTAACTAACTAACTAACTAACTAACTAACTAACTAACTAACTAACTAACTAACTAACTAACTAACTAACTAACTAACTAACTAACTAACTAACTAACTAACTAACTAACTACTAACTAACTAACTAACTAACTAACTAACTAACTAACTAACTAACTAACTAACTAACTAACTAACTAACTAACTAACTAACTAACTACTAACTAACTAACTAACTAACTAACTAACTAACTAACTACTAACTAACTAACTAACTAACTAACTAACTAACTAACTAACTAACTACTAACTAACTACTAACTAACTAACTAACTAACTAACTAACTAACTAACTAACTAACTAACTAACTAACTAACTAACTAACTAACTAACTAACTAACTAACTAACTAACTAACTAACTAACTAACTAACTAACTAACTAACTAACTAACTAACTAACTAACTAACTAACTAACTAACTAACTAACTAACTAACTAACTAACTAACTAACTAACTAACTACTAACTAACTAACTAACTACTAACTAACTAACTAACTACTAACTAACTAACTAACTAACTAACTAACTAACTAACTAACTAACTAACTAACTAACTAACTAACTACTAACTAACTAACTAACTAACTAACTAACTAACTAACTAACTAACTAACTAACTAACTACTAACTAACTAACTAACTAACTAACTACTAACTAACTAACTAACTAACTAACTAACTACTAACTAACTAACTAACTAACTAACTAACTACTAACTAACTAACTAACTAACTAACTAACTAACTAACTAACTAACTAACTAACTAACTAACTAACTAACTAACTAACTAACTAACTAACTAACTAACTAACTAACTAACTAACTAACTAACTAACTAACTAACTAACTAACTAACTAACTAACTAACTAACTAACTAACTAACTAACTAACTAACTAACTAACTAACTAACTAACTAACTAACTAACTAACTACTAACTAACTAACTAACTAACTAACTAACTAACTAACTAACTAACTAACTAACTAACTAACTAACTAACTAACTAACTAACTAACTAACTAACTAACTAACTAACTACTAACTAACTAACTAACTAACTAACTAACTAACTAACTAACTAACTAACTAACTAACTAACTAACTAACTAACTAACTAACTACTAACTAACTAACTACTAACTAACTAACTAACTAACTACTAACTAACTAACTAACTAACTAACTAACTAACTAACTAACTAACTAACTAACTACTAACTAACTAACTACTAACTAACTAACTAACTAACTAACTAACTAACTAACTAACTAACTAACTAACTAACTAACTAACTAACTAACTAACTAACTAACTAACTAACTAACTAACTAACTAACTAACTAACTAACTAACTAACTAACTAACTAACTAACTAACTAACTAACTAACTAACTAACTACTAACTAACTAACTAACTAACTAACTAACTAACTAACTAACTAACTAACTAACTACTAACTAACTAACTAACTAACTAACTAACTACCTACTAACTAACTAACTAACTAACTAACTAACTAACTAACTAACTAACTAACTAACTAACTAACTAACTAAATACTAACTAACTAACTAACTAACTAACTAACTAACTAACTAACTAACTAACTAACTAACTAACTAACTAACTACTAACTAACTAACTAACTAACTAACTAACTAACTAACTAACTAACTAACTAACTAACTGCAGCAAGCCCTGCAATTCGAACTTTTTTCTTTTCAGTATTAAAATGAATATTAGAGCCCCTATAGCGTAGGTCTTTAGGTCTTTATGTACCTTCTATCCCGGGCCTTTTGACACTCTCAGATAAGTTCAAACCGTTCCATTTTCATACGACCCCACATTACATCGCAGGTCTTTCATTAGTCTTAAAGAAGCCTATGTCTCAAGTCCAGACGTGGGTTTCATATATCTTAAAAGAGATTCCATTTAGATCTCGGTATTAGTAGATCTTGAATACAAATACGATTGTATGTTTTATAAAGCCCTTAATTAGCTTCAATATAGGGCCTTTATACAGTCTTCAATTAGTTTAAATCAAAGTTCTATATAGGCCCTTAAGTAAGCTTATATAATTAGTCTAAGTCTGGACCGAGGGTTTTATATATATACACATATATGCTATTATTTTAGATTGGATCATGTGTTGCTATATAACCTTAAATTATTTTCAATTTTAGGCTCAAACGTGGTCCTTTAGTCTAAGCTTAAAGCTTAAATATAAGATTTCCAAATTAACGTAAACAGAAGATCTCAAATTAACTTCAATCTTAGAGGTTTATATAGATCTAAACAAACTTCTAAGATAGGTCGGATATAACTCGTGTATAACTTTCACTATATAGACAATATATATATATATATCAAATGAAAGGTATTTTCAAGACCTTTCAAATGCTATACAATTTATTATAATTAATGGAATTATTATGGCAAAAAATTAGCACATTTTTCATGACAAATTACGCTTTCATGTTAATAATTTTCAATCTACTTTAATTTGTTAATTATAGTTTAAATTTAATATTTAATAGAAATATATTTGTCAACACGCTAGTTTTGTTTAGTTTTTTTTTAACAAAATTATTAAAATTATTAAAAAAAAATCTTTTATATTAAAACCAAAATGTTACAATCAAAATCCAATTAACGCCTACAATAGATAAAATTTTTATAAATTTGTAAATGTATTTAGTTTATTGTTATAAATAGTAAATTATTAATTACTTGATTTTATCAAATAATTAAAACTATAATTTGTTGTTGTTGTACGTTTTTTTTTTTCGTTAAATTTTGATTTATAAATCGCAACGGAAATACAATGGCGTGTAGCATGTAGATGAAAACAAAAATACAAAATAATATTTTAAGTGATGAATTAAACAACTAAATTATGAAATTGGATATGAGAAAAATATTTTAATTTTCTTACACAGAGAGAAATTTTTTTTGAAAAAGTATAAAAATTCTTTCAAAATTATTTATAAATAATTATTTTGTTAATATTTTTCCTTAAAACTATTTGTGAAGTTTACATTTATAATTAAAATTCAATTTAATTAACAAACTTGTTACAAAAAAAAGTAATAATTTATTTACAAAATATTCCCTCATTATGGCATTAAAAATAAAAATCAATTGTCATTTTGCAAAACAACAATTAATTAAAAAAAAAATCTCAAAAAATTCTCATCATAAATATGTACAAATCACAAGTTTTCACTTTTTTATTACTAGTTTATTAAAAATTCATTAAACACAATCATATAAAACAAAAACAATAAAAACATTTCAATTCAATCATTTACTGCAACAAACTCATCATCCCCATCAAACTGCGAGAGAGAGAAAGAGAACGAATAATTCACAATTAAAATGAAAACATACGAATCAATTTCTGTGTACAATTTGAATTTTTACCGTCCGCAAGTCTGTTGTCTTTTTATTCAAATATTTGTCATACAATCACAGAGTAAACAATAATGTTTTGGTTCTTTTCTTCCTATAGTTGTTGTGTTTTTTAGTTAATTAAGCAATTTAAGTTGCATTTAATTGTAAAAAAAACATTTAACTTAAGGCTATAAATAGTGAAATACAGGGTGTAGGGTACTGAGAGATTAAAAAAAAACAAAAAAATCATACTAATTTCCCTTCAGTTATACCACTTTACTTATCAAACTTATAACCGTATACGCAATATTATTTATGACTAGAGTTACATATCACTCATACGTTGTGCCAATTATCCTTAAAAGAATTTAATAAGAAAGAATTATAAACAAAAACCAAATAAAGAGTAGATTAAGGACAAAACTATAGACTAGACTATAGACCAGACTATAGACTAGACTATAGACTAGACTATAGATTAGACTATAGACTAGACTATAGACTAGACTATAGACTAGACTATAGACTAGACTATAGACTAGACTATAGACTAGACTATAGACTAGACTATAGACTAGACTATCGACTAGACTATCGACTAGACTAGACTATAAACTAGACTATAGACTAGACTATAGACCATACTATAGACTAGACTATACACTAGACTATAGACTAGACTATAGCCTAGAGTATAGACTAGACTATAGACTAGACTATAGACTAGACTATAGACTAGAGTATAGACTAGACTATAGACCAGACTATAGACTAGACTAAACACTAGACTAGAGACTGGACTATAGACTAGATTATAAACTAGACTATAGACTAGAATATAGACTAGACTATAGACTAGACTATAGAATAGACTATAGACTAGACTATAGACTAGACTATAGAATAGACTATAGACTAGACTATAGACTAGACTATAGACTAGACTATAAACCAGACTATAGACTAGACTAAACACTAGACTTAAGACTAGATTATAAACTAGACTATAGACTAGAATATAGGACTATAGACTAGACTATAGAATAGACTATAGACTAGACTATAGACTAGACTATAGACTAGACTATAGACTAGACTATAGACTAGACTATAGACTAGACTATAGACTAGACTATAGACTAGACTATAGACTAGACTATAGACTAGACTATAGACTAGACTATAGACTAGACTATAGACTAGACTATAGACTAGACTATAGACTAGGCTATAGACTAGATATAGACTAGACTATAGACTAGACTATAGACTAGACTATAGACTAGACTATAGACTAGACTATAGACTAGGACTATAGACTAGACTATAGACTAGACTATAGACTGACTAACTAGACTATAGACTAGACTATAGACTAGACTATAGACTAGACTATAGACTAGACTATAGACTAGACTATAGACTAGACTATAGACTAGACTATAGACTAGACTATAGACTAGACTATAGACTAGACTATAGACTAGACTATAGACATAGAACTTATAGACTAGACTATAGACTAGACTATAGACTAGACTATAGACTAGACTATAGACTAGACTATAGACTAGACTATAGACTAGACTATAGACTAGACTATAGACTAGACTATAGACTAGACTATAGACTAGACTATAGACTAGACTATAGACTAGACTATAGACTAGACTATAGACTAGACTAATAGACTAGGACTATAGACTAGACTATAGACTAGACTATAGACTAGACTATAGACTAGACTATAGACTAGACTAAGACTAGACTATAGACTAGACTATAGACTGACTATAGACTAGACTATAGACTAGACTATAGACTAGACTATAGACTAGACTATAGACTAGGCTATAGACTAGACTATAGACCAGACTATAGACTAGACTATAGACTAGACTATAGACTAGGACTATGACTAGACTATAGACTAGACTATAGACTAGACTATAGACTAGACTATAGACTAGACTATAGACTAGACTATAGACTAGACTATAGACTAGACTATAGACTAGACTATGAACCCTCGACTATAGAACTAGAACTATAGACTAGACTATAGACTAGACTATAGACTAGACTATAGACTAGACTATAGACTAGACTATAGACTAGACTATAGACTAGACTATAGACTAGACTATAGACTAGACTATAGACTAGACTATAGACTAGACTATAGACTAGACTATAGACTAGACTATAGACTAGACTATAGACTAGACTATAGACTAGACTATAGACTAGACTATAGACTAGACTATAGACTAGACTATAGACTAGACTATAGACTAGACTATAGACTAGACTATAGACTAGACTATAGACTAGACTATAGACTAGACTATAGACTAGACTATAGACTAGACTATAGACTAGACTATAGAATAGACTATAGAGTAAACTAGTCTAAAATGTAGAATAGACTGTAGACTAGATTATGGAATGTACCAAAAACTAGTCAACAGAATATGGATAAGACTAGACAGAGGGATAGACTATGTGGTAGATTAACGACTATTTACAAGATTAAAGACCAAACTATAAACGAAATTATACCACAGATTAAGCTAGAGACTAGACTATAGACCAGACAATAGACTTGACCATATATTAGATTATAGACTAAAATATGGATTAAACTAATGACCATAATTAGACTATATTCGAGCCATAAACTAGACCGAAACTAGTTTAAAAACTAGACCATAGACATGAAGATAAACCAGACAATAAAGTAGACTATAGTCTATACTAAATGTTTGACTAGACAAGTCAGACTAAAGACTAGATAGCCTAGAGTAGAATATGGAGTAGACAATAAACTAGACTATATAGTAGACTCTAGACTAGAGTAAAGACTAGATTATGCACTGGGTTAGTGATTAGACTATAGGCTATGTTATGAACTAGACCTTACTGTAGATTTGACTATAGGTTAGTTTGGATTAGACTATAGAATGGACTGTAGACCAGACTACACTTAAGTTAGACGATGAACTAGATTATAGACTGGACTATACACTAAATTATTGACTGGACTATAGACTAGGCGGTAGAGAAGACTACATTACAGGCTAGACTAGAGGCTAGACTTTAGACTAGGCTATAATCTAGACTATAGGCTACACCATAGGCTAGACTATAGACTAGATTAGACTATAGGCTAGACTATAGACTAGACTATTTTTAATTTTTCTTTTAATTTTGTTTTGCTTTTTCCTCCATTTTGTTTTATTTTTTTCATTTCGATCTTTTATAGCACTTTAATAGTTCACTTGGGTCACTTTATCTTCATTCCATATATAATATTTAATATTATCATGATTATCACCAACATTATCTTTATCTTTATTGTTGTATCTTTTTATATATTTCTTTCTCTATTTAAGAATAAATTGCTTTGGGTGTGATGTTCTGTTCTGTTCTCTGTCGCAATCATCGTCACTTTTAGTTATTTGTACGACGACTGTGACTATTATTTATTTATTTATGTATTTATTTTTTTACATATTTATTATTTTGAGTGTTAGAATAAATGGCCCACAGACAAGCTACAGAAATATACCTTTAAAAACATATAAATATATGTATATATGTATGTGTATATAGTGGAAGTTTATATAAATCTTAGATTTATGAATGTATCTTAAAGTTATCTTTTTATATTATTATGATTATGTATTCTCACCACTGGGTGGTGAATTTAGTTTTGCTTATATACATAAATTAAATTTGGTTTAGTATTAATTTAAAGCTTCGTTTTAAATCGTTTAATCGATTTTGATTTCGGTTTTTTGTGAAAAATTTAAATAAGATTTTATAGATTTTAAGAAATAAGGAAAATAAGGGAGTCAAAATGTCACGGATAGTTATCATGTGTATTCTGAAGTCGTTACAAAAAAGTAATCCGAAGTGATCTATAGCTATGTTTGATGAATATTTCCTGAAATCTTAAAAAAAACGGATTTGAATAAAATATCTGTCCATCCACTGTACAATCACTTGGACCTAAACAATCGGTCCAACTTAGTGTAAAATAAACTGAACTGGTTACAAATTTTGAATTGCCAACTTTAAAAAATTTATATTCCGAAGAACCACTGTACCTGTACCGTTTGGAAACGCTAGCCCTGTTAATAAATGCTGATCAATAGGAGTGTTTTGAAATCTATTTATTGGACCAAAATCTGACTTTGGTAAGCTTCATGAATCATGTCATATTAGGGATCAAGCAAACAACGTTGTTACAGCCGTAAATTCTAGAAGCTATTAGACGCCATATTATTCATTACATACCACCATTGATTTCTATTTATCGGACCTCCTTCGAAAGGCATGAGAAAATTTTTGCTCCTCAATTGGAATTGAGTATGTTTGATATTTGGGAAATTAGTCAGATAAAGCGTTTGTCTGTTACTCTGGTCTGGTCGTGGGTGATATTGTAGCGTGTTTAGGAAAGCTCTGAGGATTTCGGAATGGAACCTTAGAGTAAATACCCATAGGAATTCGTTAGTAAACTAAATTGTGGCATAAACCGGGTCTAATCAGAACACTAGCTTCCAGCAGAAGTCCGTGCAATAAGAGAATTTCTAAAATGGATGAGAATAAATGTGGCATCAACAAAGGCTGAAATATTTACAGACATATAGAAGCCAATCGGGTCAATATTAGGTGATAAGGTTAAATCTAAGAAGGTATTCCTATGTCAAATATCTTTCCAGGGGTATGCTTTGCAATAGCCACTCTGTGAAAGTAATTGCTATAAAACAAAGGGAACTTGAGGAAGTTAAACTGATAAGGTTAAATCTAAGACCCTATTGGACTAAGAAAGAAGCTATGCATTAAGGAAGACAACTCGAGTAAGTTAGCTAGACGAAAACAAAACCCTTCGTTGCAAGAAGGGCTGATTTAAAAACATGGACGAGAGAAACCAATGCGGCCACAGTGGGTAGAACCAAAAGATCCTTTGTGGTGACAAAATTTGACGAACATTTTCAAATAAATGTATGATGGGCATGCGGAGAGGGTAGTGAATTGCTAGAATACGTTCTTTATCATTGAAAAGTTTCTGGGCTTAACGTCCATGAAACTGAGAACGAAACTCTATCAAATCGATCGATGCTAGAGGATTCAAATATCTTAGGAGCGGTGTAATTCCCTCTTGAATACAGATTTGAAAATTCTAACGAGCAACGTCCAGGAAACTCAGTTTCTGAACAAGAGGATGAAAAGTCTATTCAGCGTGATCAAATCCGAGGTTCAAGCGAACCTAGAGAGCATGCATTGAAACTCCGAAACTCTCTCTTTGTCGAAAATAGATGCAGACATCTTGGAAGCGATTCTAAACAAGGGACGTTAATAACTTAATAGGGAACTAGGAAGGAAACTCTATGAGAACACTATCTTTGTGTTGGCCAAACTTTCATCGAAAACAGATTCAAATATCTTGGAAGCAATGGGAACAATACAGTTTGGAAAATTGTAAAGAGCAACGTCTAGGAAACAGAGTTTTTGAATATTGGATACCGACATTTGCCCTGTAAAGGAGGAATGGGAACTGGTGGAAGGAATTCAAGAAGATTAACGAATTCAAACCCTTCGAAACAAGGAGGGCTGAACTAGAAACATTGGCCGCAGAATGCCTTGTGATCACTTGAAATAATGGAATGGTAGAACCACGTAGATCCTATGGAATGACCACAACTAGATAAGTATGACAAACCTGAGCATGTGTGAGTAAATCCGAGGTTCTAGAGAGCATGCATTGAAACTCTGAAACATTTTCTTTTATCATTATCTATCGGATGATAGATAATACCGACATTTTCCCTGTAAAGGAGGAATGGGAATTGGTGGAAGGAAATTCAAGGAAATTAACGAATTCAAACCCTTCGAAACAAGGAGGGCTGAACTAGAAACATTGGCCGAGGAATGCCTTGCGATCACTTGAAATAATGGAATGGTAGAACCACGTAGATCCTATGAAATGACCACAACTAGATGAGTATGACAAGCCTGAGCAAGCGTGAACAAATCCGAGGTTCTGTGAGGACACACAAAATGTCTATGTCTCTTTGCAGACATCTTGAAAGCCATGTTATTATATCCCTTACTAAGTCCAGGAAACTGAGTTTCTAAACAACGAACGTTAATAACTTAATAGAGAATTAGGAGGGTAAGAAACTCTACGAAACTCATCAAAAATAGATGCAGACATCTTGGAATCGATATTATTCGAGAAATAAAGTTCAGAAAACTGAGTTTCAAAACAAAAGTAAGTCCAGTAAACTAAGTTGCTAAACAACGGAAGTTAATAACTTATTAGAAAACTAGGAAGGAAGATAAACTCTATGAAAAAACCTGTTAAATGCAAAACCGTTCGTTGCCAGAGGACTATAAAACTTTGAAACACTATCATTGTCATGGCCAGGATTTCATCGCAAATAGATTCAAATATCTTGGGAGCAATGTTGACGAACACAGATTGGAAAATTCTAAGGAGCAACGTCTAGGAAAATGAGTTTCTGAACACTGAATTAGAAAAATTGGCAATAGTATACCAGAGGATCTGTGAGGGCACACAAAATTTATCGAACAGATTCAAACGTACCTAGGGAGCATGCAACTCTGAAACACTCTCTTTGTCAAAGCGAGGTTTTCGTTGAAAATAGATGCAGACATCTTGGAAGCGATGTTATTCGAGATGTTATATCCCTAAAGAACTATCATAACCTTATTCGGTACAAAAGGACAGAAAACTCTCCAGGTTTTCATCGAAAATGGGTTCAAATGTTCACAAACACAGAAGGATCATCGTCCAGGAAACTAAGTTTTTGAACATCGGGTAATAGATAATGCCTTTATAATGCTCTATATAAGATTTTCCCACCAATATTTTCCCTGTAAAGGAGTAAATAGGAACTGAAGGAAGGGAATTCGAGGAAATTGATGAATACAAAACCCTTCGGCTGAACGAAAAATATTGGCAGGAGAATGCCTTACAGCCCCATATTTGGAATAATGAAACGATGTGTAACAATGAAAAGAGGACGAGAAGCCTAGTAAGAATGAATAAAGTCCGAATTTAGCCATGATGGTACTTATTCCGAGTGAATACACCAAATTACATGAATGGATTCAAACGTATATAGAGAGCATGTAGAGAGGACTGGAAAACCATCTTTTGCATTACCAGGTTTTGTGGAAATTCGATCTAAATAGCTGGGAAGCGATGTTATTTCAGATATTACATGCCTTAGGAGGAGTATTTGGGGAATCCTAAGGAGGATTGGAAAGACTTCTTTCGCTTTGCCAGGTTTTCATGAAAATTAGATGCAAATAGCTTGGAACCGATGTTTTTACAGATATTATATCCCTTAGGACGACTGTTTGTGGAACCCTAAGAAGGACTGGAAAACCATCTTTCGCATTACCACATTTTTGTGGAAATTAGAGGCAAATAGCTTGGAAGGGATGTTTTTACAGACATTATATCCCTTAGGAGGAATGTTTGGGGAATCCTGAGAAGGACTGGAAAACCTTCTTTCGCATTGCCAAGTTTTCGTCGAAATTATATCCAAATAGCTTGGAACCGATGTTTTTACAGATATTATGCCTTACAGCTTCACACTTGGAATAATGCAACGGTGTGTAACAATGGGAAGAGGTCGGAAAGCCTCATGAGAATGAACAAAGTTCGAGGTTAGCCAGGATACTACCTATTCTGAGTGGTTACACGAAATTGGATGAACGGATTCAAACGTATATGAAGTGTATGAGGAGAGGACTGGAGAGCCTTCTTTCGCTTTGCCATATTTTCATGGAAATTAGATGCAAATAGCTTGGAACCGATGTTTTTACAGATATTATATCCCTTAGGACGACTGTTTGTGGAATCCTGAGAAGGACTGGAAAACCATCTTTCGCTTTGCCATATTTTCATGGAAATTAGATGCAAATAGCTTGGAACCGATGTTTTTACAGATAATATATCTCTTAGAAGGACTGTTTGGGGAATTAAAGGGGGGACTGGAAACCCTTCTTTCACATTACCAGGTTTTTGTCGATATTGGATCCAAAGAGCTTGGAAGCGAAGCTATTTCAGATAATTCATGCCTTAGGAGGACTGTTTGGAGAATCCTGAAAAGGACTGGAAAACTTTCTTTCGCATTACCAGGTTTTTGTGGAAATTAGATCCAAATAGCTGGGAAGTGATGTTATTTCAGATATTACATGCCTTAAGAGGGCTGTTTGGGGAATCCTGAGAAGAACTGGAAAGACTTCTTTCGCTTTGCCAAGTTTTCATGGAAATTACCTCCAAATACCGATGTTTTTACAGATATTATATCCCTTAAAAGGACTGTTTGGGGAATCCAAGTTTTCGTCGAAATTATATCCAAATAGCTTGGAACCGATGTTTTTACAGATATTATATACCTTAGGAGGACTGTTTAGGGAATCCTGAGAAGGACTGGAAAACCTTCTTTCGCATCGCCAGGTTTTTGTGGAAATTAGAGGCAAATAGCTTGGAAACGATAATATTTCAGATATTACATGCCTTAGAAGGCCTGTTTGGGAAACTGTGTTTCTGAATATCTGATAGATAATACCTTCATAGAGCAATGTTTTTGCAAAATAAATAGTTTAAGCTTAAAACGTGCTGCTAAAGGGGCTCATAAACTTTGAATGACAAATTACACCGGCAAAAATTATTTTGTTATTTGCACGTTTACACATATTTTACAAATTGTTGAAATATTTTAGACATTTTTTAAACTATTTGTTTATTTGTTATTATTTTTTTTTTGTATTTAGTTTATTTATATATTACAACAATTAAGCACATTTTTTTGTTTTTTAATGTTGTTGTTGTTGTTGTGGGCATTTAGTTAAACAAAGTTTTTAATTACACACGATTTGCAAAAAAAAGTGAAAAAAAAGAATTTATTTAAATGACATACAGACATGTGGTGGAGATTTAAATAAAATAATATTAAACTAGTTTTAGAATTTTGTTAAAATTTTTTTTTTTATTGGTTCGGTAACGCTTGAGTAAATAAACATAAAAACTTGTTTTTTAAAGAAAAAACTTTAAAAAAAATTTAAATAAATATTAAGTATACGCCTCGAGTTGTGGGAAATTAATTAATTTTTTTAAATATTTTTTTTATACCCGTACTGCTGCTTAAACCCCAATAATCCTCCATTTTGTGTGTTGTTGTATTGTAAGCTTTGTTAAAGGTTTTTTAGTTTGTTTTTGTTGTATTTCTTAAAGGAATTTCATTGATTTTTTTTTTATATTTTAACAAAAATGTTAACTTTTTTTTTTAAAAATTTTTATTTTAAAACTTTTTATTTTTCAACAAGCGACGGTATTTCGTTTTAATTCTTTTTTCAATAAGAAATTTTCTTGTGTTTTTGTTGTAGAGGTGTAAAAACAAATTTCCAGCGCAAAACGATCGCGTAAGCGCGCTTTAACGTTATTTGCTTGATATTTTGAACACCGCTCGTCATAAACTGCGCTCACAGCTCGGTCCATACATTGAAATACAAAACTATAAAGAATTCAACAATTCATTCACATACACACAGCTCACCAACACTTTAAACAACAACCGTTAGTTTTTTTTTTAAACTTTTCAACTTAACGTTTGTGTGTGTGTATGTATTAGATCATTTAACATATTCACCGTTACACATTTGTTACTCTCACTCTCTTGCTTATATCACCAGCACAAAATGATCACACACTGTATAACACTCTCTACAACACTTGTTCACTCTCTTTCTCGTTCAATTAAAAGTTGTTAATAAAGCTTCTCTCTCTCACTCTCTCTATAATTTAATTGTGTTTTTATTATTGTTCAATGCTTTAAAGGTTGATTGATTTTCTTTAACTCTCTCTCCCTTTCTTTCTATAATTAAACAGGAAACTTGTCTTAATCTTGTTCTTCTTCCATCAAATCCGCTTCCGCTTTAAATACGCCTTTACTATAATTCATTTATTCTACAGCTTTTATCAAAAATATCTTTTTTAATTTCTTAAAATTTTTTTTTATTCAAAATTTTTTTCAAATATTTCGTTTGCTCTATAAGTTGTTGAGTAACCGCACCGTTATTATTGACTAAATTCATTTAAGTTTCGTTCTCTAGTTGGAAGCTTTGCTCTAATATTTAAATGCCGCTGTTGTTGAAATAATGTTAAGCTTGTATTGGTTTAAAACTTACACTTATAAACAATTTAAATAATTTCAAAAGATTATTTTTTTTTATTCTTTTTTTGTATAAATTTTTCTTTATTTTTATTTAGAATTTTTTTTTTCAAACATAATAGCTCAACAATTTGTTATGTTTCATTTGGTTTTATTTTCCATAATGCGGGTCAATCATTAAGGGAGGTGTTCTTTTTCGGTAAAAACTATTGTTGGAAGTTTAGTACAATCTAAAATATACATTGGTTTATAGGAAACAGTGGGACAAAAGCTATATTAACACGAAGATTTAAAACTTTACTATAGACTAAACTATATACTAAACTATAGATCAGATCAAAGGGTAGACAAATAATGTACCAGAATATAGACTATAGACTAGACAATAAGCAAGGCTACAGCATAGTAGATTATAGACAAGACTATACATAGAATAGACTATAGACAAAACTATTGACTATATTATAGACTGACCCAGCCTAGACTAAAGAATAGGCAACAAAGTGGACTACAGCATACACTATTGACAATACTAGAACATAGACTATACGACAGACTAGACTATAGATTAGCGGACCGTCTAGACTAAAGACTAGAATACATACTAGACTATAGATTAGACCATACAATAGACTATACACTAGACTAAAGACTTGACTAAAGACCAGACTATAATATAGACTATAGAGTAGATGACAGACCGGAGTAAAGACTAGACTATAGACCAAATTTAAAACCTGAGTATAAACTAAACTATAATACAGACTATAGACTAGTCTATAGTCTAGTCTATAGTATAGTCTAGTCTATAGTCTAGTCTATAGTCTAGTCTATAGTCTAGTCTATAGTCTAGTCTATAGTCTAGTCTATAGTCTAGTCTATAGTCTAGTCTATAGTCTAGTCTATAGTCAAGTCTATAGTCTAGTCTATAGTCAGTCTATAGTCTAGTCTATAGTCTAGTCTATAGTCTAGTCTATAGTCCTAGTCTATAGTCTAGTCTATAGTCTAGTCTATTCTAGTATATAGTCTAGTCTATAGTCTAGTCTATAGTCTAGTCTAGTCTATAGTCTAGTCTATAGTCTAGTCTATAGTCTAGTCTATAGTCTAGTCTATAGTCTAGTCTATTGTCTAGTCTATAGTCTAGTCTATAGTCTAGTCTATAGTCTAGTCTATAGTCGAGTCTATAGTCTAGTCTATTGTCTAGTCTATAGTCTATTCTAGTCAAGTCTAGTCTATAGTCTAGTCTATAGTCTAGTCTATAGTCTAGTCTATAGTCTAGTCTATAGTCTAGTCTATAGTCTAGTCTATAGTCTAGTCTATAGTCTAGTCTATAGTCTAGTCTATAGTCTAGTCTATAGTCTAGTCTATAGTCTAGTCTATAGTCTAGTCTATAGTCTAGTCTATAGTCTAGTCTATAGTCTAGTCTATAGTCTAGTCTATAGTCTAGTCTATAGTCTAGTCTATAGTCTAGTCTACAGTCTAGTCTATAGTCTAGTCTATAGTCTAGTCTATAGTCTAGTCTATAGTCTAGTCTATTGTCTAGTCTATAGTCTAGTATATAGTCTAGTCTATAGTCTAGTCTATAGTCTAGTCTATAGTCTAGTCTATAGTCTAGTCTATAGTCTAGTCTATAGTCTAGTCTATAGTCTAGTCTATAGTCTAGTCTAGTCTAGTCTATAGTCTAGTCTATAGTCTAGTCTATAGTCTAGTCTATAGTCTAGTCTAGTCTATAGTCTAGTCTATAGTCTAGTCTATAGTCTAGTCTATAGTCTAGTCTATAGTCTAGTCTATAGTCTAGTCTATAGTCTAGTCTATAGTCTAGTCTATAGTCTAGTCTAGTCTATAGTCTAGTCTAGTCTATAGTCTAGTATATAGTCTAGTATATAGTCTAGTCTATAGTCTAGTATATAGTCTAGTCTATAGTCTAGTCTATAGTCTAGTCTATAGTCCAGTCTATAGTCTAGTCCATAGTCTAGTCTATAGTCTAGTCTTTAGTCTAGTCTATAGTCTAGTCTATAGTCTAGTATATAATCTAGTCTATAGTCTAGTCTATAGTCTAGTCTATAGTCTAGTCTATAGTCTAGGCTATAGTCTAGTCTATAGTCTAGTCTATAATCTAGTCTATAGTCTAGTCTATAGTCTAGTCTTTAGTCTAGTCTATAGTCTAGTCTATAGTCTAGTATATAATCTAGTCTATAGTCTAGTCTATAGTCTAGTCTATAGTCTAGGCTATAGTCTAGTCTATAGTCTAGTCTATAATCTAGTCTATAGTCTAGTCTATAGTCTAGTCTGTTGTCTAGTCTATAGTCTAGTCTATAGTCTAGTCTATAGTCTAGGCTATAGTCTAGTCTATAGTCTAGTCTATAGTCTAGTCTATAGTCTAGTCTATATTCTAATCTATAGTCTAGTCTAGTGTAGTCTAGTCTAGTCTATAGTCTAGTCTATAGTCTAGTCTATAGTCTAGTCTATAGTCTAGTCTATAGTCTAGTCTATAGTCTAGTCTATAGTCTAGTCTATAGTCTAGTCTATAGTCTAGTCTATAGTCTAGTCTATAGTCTAGTCTATAGTCTAGTCTATAGTCTAGTCTATAGTCTAGTCTCTAGTCTAGTCTATAGTCTAGTCTATAGTCTAGTCTATAGTCTAGTCTATAGTCTAGTCTATAGTCTAGTCTATAGTCTAGTCTATAGTCTAGTCTATAGTCTAGTCTATAGTCTAGTCTATAGTCTAGTCTATAGTCTAGTCTATAGTCTAGTCTATAGTCTAGTCTATAGTCTAGTCTATAGTCTAGTCTATAGTCTAGTCTATAGTCTAGTCTATAGTCTAGTCTATAGTCTAGTCTATAGTCTAGTCTATAGTCTAGTCTATAGTCTAGTCTATAGTCTAGTCTATAGTCTAGTCTATAGTCTAGTGTGTAGTCTAGTCTATAGTCTAGTCTAGTCTATAGTCTAGTCTATAGTCTAGTCTATAGTCTAGTCTATAGTCTAGTCTATAGTCTAGTCTATAGTCTAGTCTATAGTCTAGTCTATAGTCTAGTCTATAGTCTAGTCTATAGTCTAGTCTATAGTCTAGTCTATAGTCTAGTCTATAGTCTAGTCTATAGTCTAGTCTATAGTCTAGTCTATAGTCTAGTCTATAGTCTAGTCTATAGTCTAGTCTATAGTCTAGTCTATAGTCTAGTCTATAGTCTAGTCTATAGTGTAGTCTATAGTCTAGTCTATAGTCTAGTCTATAGTCTAGTCTATAGTCTAGTCTATAGTGTAGTCTATAGTCTAGTCTATAGTCTAGTCTATAGTCTAGTCTATAGTCTAGTCTATAGTCTAGTCTATAGTCTAGTCTATAGTCTAGTCTATAGTCTAGTCTATAGTCTAGTCTATAGTCTAGTCTATAGTCTAGTCTATAGTCTAGTCTAGTCTATAGTCTAGTCTATAGTCTAGTCTATAGTCTAGTCTATAGTCTAGTCTATAGTCTAGTCTATAGTCTAGTCTATAGTCTAGTCTATAGTCTAGTCTATAGTCTAGTCTATAGTCTAGTCTATAGTAGTCTAGTCTAGTCTAGTCTAGTCTATAGTCTAGTCTATAGTCTAGTCTATAGTCTAGTCTATAGTCTAGTCTATAGTCTAGTCTCTAGTCTAGCCTATAGTCTAGCCTATAGTCTAGTCTATAGTCTAGTCTATAGTCTACTCTATAGTGTAGTCTATAGTCTAGTCTATAGTGTAATCTATAGTATAGTCTATAGTGTAGTCTTTAGACTAGTCTATAGTTTAGTCTATAGTCTAGTCTATAGTCTAGTCTATAATCTAGTCTATAGTCTAGTTTATTGTCCAGTCTATAGTCTAGTGTAAGGTCTAGTCTATAATCTCTTTTTAGGCTATTCTATAGTCCAGTCTATAGTCTAGTCTATAATCTATTATATAGTTAAGTCTATAGTCTAGTCTATAGTCTAGTCTATAGTCTAGTCAGTAGTCTAGTCTATAGTCTGGTGTATAGTCTAGTCTAGTCTATAGTTCAGTCTATAGTTTTGTCTAGTCAATAGCGTATAGGTTACATATTAGACTATGAACTGAATCATAGTCGCTAATAGAAAGCATTGTTCATACAATAGCTTCGATTTTAGTTTAGGAGGAAGACTGTGCTGTAGTCCAGACTATAAAGCTGGACTACAATTCGTGCTATAGTAGGCTAATTTGCTTTACTGTTCATTTAAAGCTGCATCATCAAATAAATAACATTTGTCTGTACGATTTTATTAAATTTTTTTTGTCGCATCATCACCGTCATCATTATCAACATCATGGCAATTATTGTGATCAAAAACAACAACAACATCATCATGATCATCACTACGATCGTGATCATAATTTTTGTAATGACGTTATATTGTAACGTATATTTTAGTTTAGTTAATTATTTCTTAAATAGAAAAAAAACATTTCTCTTTTTGTCTAATGTCAGCAGAACACAATTGTGATTGTACTTGTTGTTATTGTTGTTCTTGTTGTTACACTCGACTACGATTCGTCTAATGTTCTATATTTTGACCTTTGATGATGTTTGTTTTAATTTTTTAATATTAGTTTATATTAGGTTTTTTTTTTCGTATCAATTTTCGTGATATGAACGTGCGTCGTCAGTCGGTTTATTTGTTTATTATTTAATTTAGTTTTGTGTGTTAAATTCAAACACACACACGTTTTTAATTATAATAAAATGGGATGGGTAATCTGAGTTGAATCTAATGATAATGAATTGGATTTGGGATGATTGATTATAAAAGAATTAGAGAGGTTTGACAGTGTTTGAGAGAGATTTTGTTTTCAGTTTGAAGGTGAATTTCTTAATAAAGACGAAGCTGAATAGGGCTTAGAAGATGTTATGCTTTATATTTAATAATATTTTATTACAAATTCTGTTTATATATCCTGCTGAATTAGGGAAAACTTAGCTGAATTGAGGTTTTGTTAATAGAGTTCTATTTTGCGCTATAAATTTGTTTTTAATGGGAAAGAAAATGTTAAAAAAAGTTGGAAAACTTAGCTGAATTGGCAAATCTTTAGCTGAATATGACCAAAAAGTGTTTAGTTATACTTTAGACTGAATTACACTACTGCTGAATAACTTTAGTTTGCCGCTGAATTAAGAAAATCTTAGCTGAATTGAGTTTTTTTTTTAATTCCTATTCTGATTTAGAGATTTGTTTTTAATGTTTAAAAAAATGTTGGGGAATGTACAAAAACTTAGCTGAATTGGCAAATATTTAGCTGAATATGACCAAAAAGTGGTTAGTTATACTTTAGACTGAATCATGCTAATGCTGAATAACTTTAGCTTTTTGCTGAATGAGGAAAATCTTAGCTGAATTGAGGTTAGATTATTAGTATCCCCTTTTTTATTTATAGATTTGTTTTTATTGTGAAAAAAATGTTGGGGAATATACAAAAACTTAGCTGAATTGACAAATATTTAGCTGAATATGACCAAAAAGTGTTTAGTTATACTTTAGACTGAATTGTGTTACTGCTGAATAACTTTAGTTTGCAGCTGAATGAGAAAAATCTTAGCTAAATTGAGGATATATTGTTAGTATTCTATTTTGTTTTACAGATTTGTTTTTAATGTTTAAGAAAATGTTAGGTAATCCACAAAAAGTTAGCTGAATTGACAAATTTTTAGCTGAATATGACCAAAAATACATTAGACAGAATAACTATAACTATAGTTTGCCGCTGAATTAAGAAAATCTTTGCTGAATTGATATTATATTATATAAATTGAATAGTTTTCTAAATGGGAATGAAAATGAAAAAATATGTAATAAGGTGTGGCTGAAATAAGAACGTTTTAGCTGAATATGTTAGAAAAGTGGTTAGCTGTACTTTAGATAGAAATTAAATACTGCTGTATAACTAAATTCTTAGTTGAATTGAAAAAAAAAACATGATTAAATTGTCATCTTTTAAGTATTCATTATAAAAACTTAAAATGAACGATAGAATTGAATTTCTTATAGCTGAAGGTGTGGCTGAATTAAGAATGTTTTAGCTGAATATGTTAGAAAAGTGGTTAGCTGTACTTTAGATAGAAATTAACTACTGCTGAATAACTAAATTCTTAGCTGAATTGAAAAAAAAAACATGATTAAATTGTCATCTTTTAAGTATTCATTATAAAAACTTATAATTAACAATAAAATTGAATTTCTTCTAGCTGAATTGTACAAATCTATATAAAAGCATTTAGAAAACTAATTTATTTTTTTATTGCAAGTTAGCTGAATTGACTATATATAGGCATATAGGCATAAAGCGTTTAGAGTCTTAGTTTTATGTCGATTTTTTAATAAAATTCAATTTTATTTAGCTTTTGTCTAGATTTTGAAGCAGCTGAATTCAAAAACTATAGCTGAATACAGAAAATATCAGCTAATTAGAAAAAGTTGTAGCTGAATAAGTGAAACTGTGGCTGAATATGGACTTAAAATAGCAATCGTTATTTTAGTAACTTATAAATGTGAATTTTTTAGACTTCAATTATAAATAACAAATTAAAATTAATATTATTATTAATTTTAATTTTAACTAATTTCGTAATTTGTATTATTTTTAATAAATTCTATTAGATTTTCTTCTTACATTTCTCCCATAGAAGATTTTTTTTTTTTGTAAATTCTAGCCGACTTCGTTGTCGTCGCTGTCTATTCATGAGCAACTATAAAAATTTGTTCCTATTCACTTAAATAAACAAGAAGACATTCAATTAAATTTGTCAAAGAAACTACATAGTAGTAATTGAAAAAAATAATAGTAAAAGAACAGAAATGGAGAGTCTATTATTATATATATTTTTTTATAAATGATTTCTTTTGCTTTACAGACGACATGTACAAATACGTGAAAAATAAATAAAATAAGAAAAAAAAAGTAAAAAAAATATCTTTGATTAAAAGTTCATATAAAGAAAGATTATATAGATTTTGAGGATCGTTTGGTTTTTTTGCAAATTATGTAACTTAAACTAAGTTTTAGCAAAAGAAGAAAAGGTAGATTTGAACAATTTTTGGTCTGAAACTAACTCTGCTTATTTAGCTTCAATATATAATATGAACTTAAATAGAACTAAACAGAACTAGAATAGAACTAGAATATAACTAGAACAGAGCTAGAACAGAAATAGAACAGAACTAGAACAGAAATAGAACAGAACTAAAACAGAACTAGAACAGAACTAGAACAGAACTAGAACAGAACTAGAACAGAACTAGAACAGAACTAGAACAGAACTAGAACAGAACTAGAACAGAACTAGAACAGAACTAGAACAGAACTAGAACAGAACTAGAACAGAACTAGAACAGAACTAGAACAGAACTAGAACAGAACTAGAACAGAACTAGAACTAGACAGAACTAGAACTGAACTAGAACTGAACTAGAACTGAACTAGAACTGAACTAGAACTGAATTAGAACTGAATTAGAACTGAATTAGAACTGAACTAGAACTGAACTAGAACTGAACTAGAAATGAACTAGAACAGAACTAGAACAGAACTAGAACAGAACTAGAACAGAACTAGAACAGAACTAGAACAGAACTAGAACAGAACTAGAACAGAACTAGAACAGAACTAGAACAGAACTATAACAGAACTAGAACAGAACTAGAACAGACCTAGAACAGAACTAGAACAGAACTAGAACAGAACTAGAACAGAACTAGAACTGAACTAGAACTGAACTAGAACTGAACTAGAACTGAACTAGAACTGAATTAGAACTGAATTAGAACTGAATTAGAACTGAATTAGAACTGAACTAGAACTGAACTAGAAATGAACTAGAACTGAACTAGAACAGAACTAGAACAGAACTAGAACAGACCTAGAACAGAACTAGAACAGAACTAGAACAGAACTAGAACAGAACTAGAACTGAACTAGAACTGAACTAGAACTGAACTAGAACTGAACTAGAACTGAATTAGAACTGAATTAGAACTGAATTAGAACTGAACTAGAACTGAACTAGAAATGAACTAGAACTGAACTAGAACAGAACTAGAACTGAACTAGAACAGAACTAGAACAGAACTAGAACAGAACTAGAACTTATGAAAAGTTTTCTTTTAAACAATATTTTTTTCAAAATATAATATTAATACCATCATATTATAGACATTCTATTGTACATTAAACTAAGATCTTAATATATTATTTATTTAAGAAGATTTAAAACTAAAAATCTGCTGGCGTTCAGTTTGTATTTGCACCACTACACACTAATAAATAATGGAAATAAATGTCAGTAGATATTTTTGAAAAAAAAAAAATCTTATTTAATTCACTTGTCACTTTAATCTACAAAAGATATTTAGTTGTTGTTGTTGTTATTTTTCAATTCGTATGTAAGAGAACAACAGCACCAAAATCTTAATAAATATTTAGCGAAATTTTTATATCATAATATAGAGATATATACTTACATACATAGATACAAACATATACATACAACAATAAGATTTACTATATAAAACTACTATTTTCCAGATTTATTTATTTATTTACTTAAGTATTTGTTGTAGTTTAAACTCACCACACATTTTTATTACTCTAATGATTGAGGATCAGTATGTGACCGAACAACGAAGACGACGACTACTATGATCACGATGTAGATGATGATGATTTTTCTTAATACACAGTTATACATACATTCATTACATTTTCATCAGCTATTGTTGTGGTGCCTTTAATAATAATAACGGTATCCCATTGTATTCAAATTAAGTGGCAACTATATAATATTGGAGAGAAGCTTTAACAACAACAACAAAAACTTATAAATATTTCACAAATAATGATAAAAAATGGAAGAAAAAAAAAACGAATGAAAATTATTTGTGAAAAGAAAAATTTAAAGTGATAAAATCACAGTTTGAATTTGTTTTAGTATAGGTTCTATAATATATAAGTAAAATTACACACACACACATCACATAGATATGTGTATAAACTATAGATCGCTGTCTCCCAGATAGACGGGATATATCTAAATAAATCTTAAATTTTTACAAGTAAATTAAAGATATTTTTATACACACATTAAATATATAATTATGGGTTTTAATTTTGAGAACAAATGTTTGAGAATAACTTAAAGCTTAAACGTTTTTGACAAATGACCTTAACATTTAAATTATTGCTTTTAAAATTCTCTCAGCAAAACAATTGAGCAATATCATCTTGTGATCAAACATATTTTCCATTACATTTATAAAGACAAGTTTTGGATATAGTCAAAACTATAGTCTAGTCTATAATATAGCCTACAGTTTAGTATTTAGTCTTGTCTATAGTGTAGTCGATAGTCTAGTCTATAGTCTAGTCTATAGTCTAGTCTATAGTCTAGTCTATAGTCTGGTCTATAGTCTAGTCTATAGTCTAGTCTATAGTCTAGTCTATAGTCTAGTCTATAGTCTAGTCTATAGTCTAGTCTATAGTCTAGTCTATAGTCTAGTCTATAGTCTAGTCTATAGTCTAGTCTATAGTCTAGTCTATAGTCTAGTCTATAGTCTAGTCTATAGTCTAGTCTATAGTCTAGTCTATAGTCTAGTCTATAGTCTAGTCTATAGTCTAGTCTATAGTCTAGTCTATAGTCCTAGTCTATAGTCTAGTCTATAGTCTAGTCTATAGTCTAGTCTATAGTCTAGTCTATAGTCTAGTCTACAGTCTAGTCTATAGTCTAGTCTATAGTCTAGTCTATAGTCTAGTTTATAGTCTAGTCTATAGTCTAGTCTATAGTCTAGTCTATAGTCTAGGTCTATAGTCTAGTCTATAGTCTAGTCTATAGTCTAGTCTATAGTCTAGTCTATAGTCTAGTCTATAGTCTAGTCTATAGTCTAGTCTATAGTCTAGTCTATAGTCTAGTCTATAGTCTAGTCTATAGTCTAGTCTATAGTCTAGTCTATAGTCTAGTCTATAGTCTAGTCTATAGTCTAGTCTATAGTCTAGTCTATAGTCTAGTCTATAGTCTAGTCTATCTAGTCTAGTCTATAGTCTAGTCTATAGTCTAGTCTATAGTCTAGTCTATAGTCTAGTCTATAGTCTAGTCTATAGTCTAGTCTATAGTCTAGTCTATAGTCTAGTCTATAGTCTAGTCTATAGTCTAGTCTATAGTCTAGTCTATAGTCTAGTCTATAGTCTAGTCTATAGTCTAGTCTATAGTCTAGTCTATAGTCTAGTCTATAGTCTAGTCTATAGTCTGGTCTATAGTCTAGTCTATAGTCTAGTCTATAGTCTATAGTCTAGTCTATAGTCTAGTCTATAGTCTAGTCTATAGTCTAGTCTAGTCTATAGTCTCTAGTCTAGTCTATAGTCTAGTCTATAGTCTAGTCTATAGTCTAGTCTATAGTCTAGTCTATAGTCTAGTCTATAGTCTAGTCTATAGTCTAGTCTATAGTCTAGTCTATAGTCTAGTCTATAGTCTATAGTCTAGTCTATAGTCTAGTCTATAGTCTAGTCTATAGTCTAGTCTATAGTCTAGTCTATAGTCTAGTCTATAGTCTAGTCTATAGTCTAGTCTATAGTCTAGTCTATAGTCTAGTCTATAGTCTAGTCTATAGTCTAGTCTATAGTCTAGTCTATAGTCTAGTCTATAGTCTAGTCTATAGTCTAGTCTATAGTCTAGTCTATAGTCTAGTCTTAGTCTAGTCTATAGTCTAGTCTTTAGTCTAGTCTATAGTCTAGTCTATAGTCTAGTAGTATAGTCTAGTCTATAGTCTAGTCTATAGTCTAGTCTATAGTCTAGTCTATAGTCTAGTCTATAGTCTAGTCTATAGTCTAGTCTATAGTCTAGTCTATAGTCTAGTCTATAGTCTAGTCTATAGTCTAGTCTATAGTCTAGTCTATAGTCTAGTCTATAGTCTAGTCTATAGTCTAGTCTATAGTCTAGGTCTATAGTCTAGTCTATAGTCTAGTCTATAGTCTAGTCTATAGTCTAGTCTATAGTCTAGTCTATAGTCTAGTCTATAGTCTAGTCTATAGTCTAGTCTATAGTCTAGTCTATAGTCTAGTCTCTAGTCTAGTCTATAGTCTAGTCTATAGTCTAGTCTATAGTCTAGTCTATAGTCTAGTCTATAGTCTAGTCTATAGTCTAGTCTATAGTCTAGTCTATAGTCTAGTCTATAGTCTAGTCTATAGTCTAGGTCTATAGTCTAGTCTATACTCTAGTCTATAGTCTAGTCTATAGTCTAGTCTATAGTCTAGTCTATAGTCTAGTCTATAGTCTAGTCTATAGTCTAGTCTATAGTCTAGTCTATAGTCTAGTCTATAGTCTAGTCTATAGTCTAGTCTATAGTCTAGTCTATAGTCTAGTCTATAGTCTAGTCTATAGTCTAGTCTATAGTCTAGTCTATAGTCTATAGTCTAGTCTATAGTTTAATAGTCTATAGTTTAATAGTCTATAGTTTAATAGTCTATAGTTTAATAGTCTATAGTTTAATAGTCTATAGCTATAGTTTAATAGTCTATAGTTTAATAGTCTGTAGTTTAATAGTCTATAGTTTAATAGTCTATAGTTTAATAGTCTATAGTTTAATAGTCTATAGTTTAATAGTCTATAGTTTAATAGTCTATAGTTTAATAGTCTATAGTTTAATAGTTTATAGTTTAATAGTCTATAGTCTAGGCTATAGTCTAGTATATAGTCTAGTCTATAGTTTAATTTAGTCTTTTCTATAGTCTTGTCTATAGTCTTGTCCATAGTCTAGTCTATGTATGGTTTATTGCATATTCCGTTTCATTGAAATCCCTAACGAAAAAGTCAACCGCTGTAAATTTTTGTAGTGATATTGATTTTTTGGATCAACAGGTGTTCGTAAAATGAAATATCGAAAATGTCAATCAGAAAAGAAACCTCAAAACAAAATTTCAAAAACCTAGTAAATATTTTATATAGAATATTAATTTCCTATTCCAAATTCCTCAACAAAAATCTAAACAAATGGCTTTACGTTACATAAAATCTAAACCCTTTGAAGGTATAGCAAACATTTGACATTTCTAGACTTAATGAATGTTTCATACCTTTTCCCATAGTTCAACCTTTTATAAGAAGTGCCCATTTCGAAAATCAAACAAACTGTTCTTTACACGCCATAGATGAATATCCCGAATGGTTTACCGATAAACCGCCACGCTATGACTTTATATTTTATTGTTCGCTAATCACGATTTATCTATTTTTGGCCATAGCCATTGTCTGTGATGAATATTGTGTGCCCTCGGTGGAGAGAATATGTTATAGTGAGTATTCTTAAATGGTTTATAAAGAGTAGCAACTTCGAACTTAGTTGTTATTATTTGTAGAATTTGGTTTATCCTATGATGTGGCTGGGGCCACAGTCATGGCTTTGACCACTTCTTCACCGGAGTTTTTTATAAATCTGTATGCCACCTTTTTGACTGAAGGCGATATGGGTCTGGGTACTATTGTGGGCTCTTCGGTTTTTAATATTTTAGCCATTACCGCCTGCTGTTGTTTGTATACAGGTGTGGTAAGTCCCCTCCCGACTTCGATTTTCATAATTTTTTCTTCGAAGTAAAAGTAGTTATATCTTTCTAGGATTTTTCTATAGATTGGTGGCCTATTAGTCGTGATCTTTTGTGGTATGGCGGCAGTGTTTCTCTTTTAACCATTATGCTTTGGGATGGTTTTGTTTATTGGTGGGAAGCCTCCATTCTGGTCATACTTTATATTTTTAATGTATCACATCTGTTATTGGATCGTAAATGCCAAGAAAAGATTAGAAGTTGGTGAACGTTAAAGTCCTTTCCTTGAATTAATATAACTATAATCTCTTATCCTTTTAGATAAAGAACGTCCTTGCAAATTAAAATGTTTTGTACCTTTAGGAGAGGTCAAAGATTTCGATAGCATGGAAGATCCTGATAACCACGAACAACCTTTCAACTTTTGCCGCTGGCCCCAAGAATCTATATGGAATAAATTTATTTGGTTACTCTCGTATCCTTTAGAATGTCTGTTCTTTCTAAGCATACCTAATGTTAGGAGAGCTTGCTCTCAAGGTAGCAGCTGTTTAAGTCTATTAATGTCTATATTATGGATTTCATTTCTAACCTATTTGTGTTCCTGGAGTATAACCGTAATAGGTGACTAAGGCCGAAACTATATTATTTAAAAACTTAATAACAAATTTGTTATTTCAAGGCTATCATTTATTTATACCAGATTCTGTAATGGGTCTAGTAATACTGGCTGCCGGTACCAGTATACCTGAGGCTATATCAAGTGTTATAGTTACCAAGAAAGGTAAATATCGGATGAAGCAAACAACCGTTGACTAAAGCTTTTATTAGGATTTCCATCATAATTTCGATTCCAATTCCTTTTCTAGGCTACGGTTCCATGGCCGTTTGCAATGCAGTCGGCTCGAATACCGTTGATATTCTTATGTGTCTGGGTGGCCCCTGGCTGGTGAAGTCTTTATATTTCCCCACTTCACCTACTCGACCAGCAGTCTCTATTATATCTGATGGTTTAGCTTATACCTCGGCTTGTCTGCTAATATCAGCGATATTATTGTATATCTCGTTTATGGCAACAAGTTTTCAACTGGGTCGTTCGGTGGGTGTTTTAAGTTTGATTATGTATATTACGTTCATTATGGTGGCAGTTGGCATAGAAATGTTATTTTTCGAATCAGATCTACCGCATTGTTTGCATATGGAGGGAAGATAAAGGAATTATTCGAATAAAACCGATTTCTTAGTTTTTTTTACTTAACAAGGAGTAAACTGGACTAAACTATATACCAGACTCTATAGTCTAGTCTATAGTCTAGTCTATAGTGTAGTATACAGTCTAGTCTATAGTCAAGTCTATAGTCTAGTCTATAGTCTAGTCTATAGTCTAGTCTATAGTCTAGTCTATAGTCTAGTCTAAGTCTAGTCTAGTCTAGTCTATAGTCTAGTCTAGTATAGTCTAGTCAATAGTCTAGTCTATAGTCTAGTCTATAGTCTAGTCTATAGTCTAGTCTATAGTCTAGTCTATAGTCTAGTCTATAGTCTAGTCTATAGTCTAGTCTATAGTATAGTCTATAGTATAGTCTATAGTCTAGTCTATAGTCTAGTCTATAGTCTAGTCTATAGTCTAGTCTATAGTCTAGTCTATAGTCTAGTCTATAGTCTAGTCTATAGTCTAGTCTATAGTCTAGTCTATAGTCTAGTCTATAGTCTAGTCTATAGTCTAGTCTATAGTCTAGTCTATAGTCTAGTCTATAGTCTAGTCTATAGTCTAGTCTATAGTCTAGTCTATAGTCTAGTCTATAGTCTAGTCTCTAGTCTAGTCTATAGTCTAGTCTATAGTCTACTCAATAGTCTAGTCTATAGTCTAGTCTATAGTCTAGTCTATAGTCTAGTCTCTAGTCTAGTCTATAGTCTAGTCTATAGTCTACTCAATAGTCTAGTCTATAGTCTAGTCTATAGTCTACTCATAGTCTAGTCTATAGTCTAGTCTATAGTCTAGTCTAAAGTCTAGTCTATAGTCTAGTCTATAGTCTAGTCTATAGTCTAGTCTATAGTCTAGTCTATAGTCTAGTCTATAGTCTAGTCTATAGTCTAGTCTATAGTCTAGTCTATAGTCTAGTCTATAGTCTAGTCTATAGTCTAGTCTATAGTCTAGTCTATAGTCTAGTCTATAGTCTAGTCTATAGTCTAGTCTATAGTCTAGTCTATAGTCTAGTCTATAGTCTAGTCTATAGTCTAGTCTATAGTCTAGTCTATAGTCTAGTCTATAGTCTAGTCTATAGTCTAGTCTATAGTCTAGTCTATAGTCTAGTCTATAGTCTAGTCTATAGTCTAGTCTATAGTCTAGTCTATAGTCTAGTCTATAG
The DNA here is from genome assembly GCF_015586225.1 of Lucilia sericata. Lineage (NCBI taxonomy): Eukaryota > Metazoa > Arthropoda > Insecta > Diptera > Calliphoridae > Lucilia > Lucilia sericata. The sequence continues at coordinate 21,002 of NW_023995384.1, read as the reverse complement.
TCTAGTCTATAGTCTAGTCTATAGTCTAGTCTATAGTCTAGTCTATAGTCTAGTCTATAGTCTAGTCTATAGTCTAGTCTATAGTCTAGTCTATAGTCTAGTCTATAGTCTAGTCTATAGTCTAGTCTATAGTCTAGTCTATAGTCTAGTCTATAGTCTAGTCTAGTCTAGTCTATAGTCTAGTCTATAGTCTAGTCTATAGTCTAGTCTATAGTCTAGTCTATAGTCTAGTCTATAGTCTATCAAGTCTATAGTCTAGTCTATAGTCTAGTCTATAGTCTAGTCTATAGTCTAGTCTATAGTCTAGTCTATAGTCTAGTCTAGTCTATAGTCTAGTCTAGTCTAGTCTAGTCTATAGTCTAGTCTATAGTCTAGTCTATAGTCTAGTCTATAGTCTAGTCTATAGTCTAGTCTATAGTCTAGTCTATAGTCTAGTCTATAGTCTAGTCTATAGTCTAGTCTATAGTCTAATCTATAGTCTAGTCTATAGTCTAGTCTATAGTCTAGTCTATAGTCTGGTCTATAGTCTAGTCTATAGTCTAGTCTATAGTCTAGTCTATAGTCTAGTCTATAGTCTAGTCTATAGTCTACACCATTTCAAGTTTAATTTGAGAAAATCCAAAGTTATATTGTGAAACACCAAAATGAATTTTAGAAATCCAATTTAATATTGAGACATACCAAATTAAATTTAGGAATCAAAATTGATATGAAGAAAAAACAAATTGAAATTTGAATTTTCAACTTAATATTGAGAAAAAACCAATTGATATTGAGAAGTCGAAATTAATATTGAGATAATACGAATTGAAATTGACAAAATACAAAATAATATTAAGAAAACCTAATTTTGTATTGAAATTTATATTTTTTTTAAATCCATATCCTATTTAAACATTTTATAAGAAAAATATTTTCATACAAATTTTAAATTTCTTATTTTCATTTATTAATTTCTCAATTTCAATTTGTAATTTCTTAATATAATGTTGGGATTCTGAATTTCAATTTGTTTTTTCTCGATATGAATTTGCATTTCTTAATTTAATTTTATTATTTCTCAATATTAGTTTGGATTTTTCGATTTCAAATGGGGTTTTCTCAATATTAATTTATATTTCTGAACTTTAATTTGAATTTTCTAAATTTTAAATTGAAATTCTCAATATGAGTTTGTATTTTCTCAATTTAAACTTGAAATGGTGTAGTCTATAGTCTAGTCTATAGTCTAGTCTATAGTCTAGTCTATAGTCTAGTCTATAGTCTAGTCTATAGTCTAGTCTATAGTCTGGTCTATAGTCTAGTCTATAGTCTAGTCTATAGTCTAGTCTATAGTCTAGTCTATAGTCTAGTCTATAGTCTAGTCTATAGTCTAGTCTATAGTCTAGTCTATAGTCTAGTCTATAGTCTAATCTATAGTCTAGTCTATAGTCTAGTCTATAGTCTAGTCTATATTGCAGTCTATAGTCTAGTCTATATTGCAGTCTATAGTCTAGTCTATAGTCTAGTCTATAGTCTGGTCTATAGTCTAGTCTATAGTGTAGTCTATAGTCTGGTCTACAGTCTAGTCTACAGTCTAGTCTATAGTCTAGTCTATAGTTTAATCTATAGTCTTGTCTATAGTCATGTCTATAATCTAGTCTATAGACTAGTCTATAGTCTATTCTATAGTCTAGTCTATAGTCTAGTCTATAGTTTAGTCTATAGTCTTGTCTATAGTCTACTCTAAAATTGTTTGCTGGAACTGCTATTTTTTTAGACTCTTTAAACTTCATGCTTAATTGAATTGATTAAATTCTCCTCTATCAATAAAAATTTAATACGATACTACTAGAAAAAAGCACCTGTCTCAAAAATGATTTAAAATGGAACTGATATGACGTCAATTAAGAAATTCTATGACATAAGCAAAAAGTGTTTTTTACTTGCCTGTCGGGGAAAAGTACTTGAACCATTTAATTTTGAATATATCAAAAAAATTATTAAACTTAAAAACAATAATAATAATAAAATCACTAAATTATGGGTACATCTAGACAAAATAATAAGTTTATATATAGCTGATAAGGAGGACAGGAAAGAAATTATTATTTCTTTTTAAGGGGATTTTCTAAAAGTAGGAGGTAAAAGTGCTGTTAGTAGGAGATGGGGAGAAAGAAACCTTCAGTTCCCAAAGACACTCAATTGGTGTCTACTATATCTGAGTTTTTGAAAATCAGTCTGGGAGCTTGAACTGTTTAATCCTTAGCCAATAGTTAGACTTGGAAAGTGTTGAGCTAATCGGAAAGGCTTAATTGCTGTTTAAATATAGTCCAAATCTAGTCTAACAGACATCTTAGGTACCCCAACTTTACCTATTATTATTTATCTTGAAATATAGCTGGCGGTTAACAACTATCTTCCAAAATATCCCCCTGAGTCTTAGATTATTTAAAGAAAATTGCGCAGGCAAATAATTTGATTCTTTTTTTTTCTAATTATTTTCTAGTTCTATCTCAATATATTGATATGATAGCACAATCGATATTCTACATTATAAATCAATCAATTAAGAATTAAAAATGTATTTATATTTTTTTTATAGAAAATACAAAAATAAATTGATAAAGTACACAGTATTTTGATTAAAACATTTACCGCAAAAAAAGACAAATATTCGATTCTTGATACGATGATACCAATTGTTTTAAAGAGAAAAAGAATTAGAAATAGAAATATCGGAAGATATTAATAGTCGAAAGGAAATGTCTGTACTTTGGCTAGACATCTTGATATATACTACAAATGAAATAATTGCAACGTAAAAAGAATCAGCCTCTGACTCTATACTTTTCTATTCTATTAAAAGTACGGGACATTAAGGGAGGTGTCACGGATGGATATTTCCTACTAGGCAAGCAAGTACTTTGCCATAACTAAGGGGGTTTTAAACGACCACCACCCATAGAAGTGTTTGACAACTACTGTCAAATGTGATTTAAATAAAGTTCTAAGATAGTAGACAGTTTTAGTTTGATATGATAGTCAGCGAGCTCGTATTTATTTTAGTATTAAAATTTTTTTGAATTTTTAATTAACGAGTAATTGAGATATGGACAAATACAATTTATTTAAAAAAAAATTAAAGTTCTATTTTAAAATTGAAGTACATTTATCTCTAAATTTAAATCGAAAATTAGATTCAAAAAATTAAGTGTTGTAGATAAAGTTAAGGGGAAAAATGGGTCAGTAAAACATTTGGTTTCAGAAAAATTTACAAATTAACTAACTAACTAACTAAATAACTAACTAACTAACTAACTAACTAACTAACTAACTAACTAACTACTAACTAACTAACTAACTAACTAACTAACTAACTAACTAACTAACTAACTAACTAACTAACTAACTAACTAACTAACTAACTAACTAACTAACTAACTAACTAACTAACTAACTAACTAACTAACTAACTAACTAACTAACTAACTAACTAACTAACTAACTAACTAACTAACTAACTAACTAACTAACTAACTAACTAACTAACTACTAACTAACTAACTAACTAACTAACTAACTAACTAACTAACTAACTAACTAACTACTAACTAACTAACTAACTACTAACTAACTAACTAACTAACTAACTAACTAACTAACTAACTAACTAACTAACTAACTAACTAACTAACTAACTAACTACTAACTAACTAACTAACTAACTAACTAACTAACTAACTAACTAACTAACTAACTAACTAACTAACTACTACTAACTAACTAACTAACTAACTAACTAACTAACTAACTAACTAACTAACTAACTAACTAACTAACTAACTAACTAACTAACTAACTAACTAACTAACTAACTAACTAACTAACTAACTAACTAACTAACTAACTAACTAACTAACTAACTAACTAACTAACTAACTAACTAACTAACTAACTAACTAACTAACTAACTAACTAACTAACTAACTAACTAACTACTAACTAACTAACTAACTAACTAACTAACTAACTAACTAACTACTAACTAACTAACTAACTAACTAACTAACTAACTAACTAACTAACTAACTAACTAACTAACTAACTAACTAACTAACTAACTAACTAACTAACTAACTAACTAACTAACTAACTAACTAACTACTAACTAACTAACTAACTAACTAACTACTAACTAACTAACTAACTAACTAACTAACTAACTAACTAACTAACTAACTAACTAACTAACTAACTAACTAACTAACTAACTAACTAACTAACTAACTAACTAACTACTAACTAACTAACTAACTAACTAACTAACTAACTAACTAACTAACTAACTAACTAACTAACTAACTAACTAACTAACTAACTAACTAACTAACTAACTAACTAACTACTAACTAACTAACTAACTAACTAACTAACTAACTAACTAACTAACTAACTAACTAACTAACTAACTAACTAACTAACTAACTAACTAACTAACTAACTAACTAACTAACTAACTAACTAACTAACTACTACTAACTAACTAACTAACTAACTAACTAACTAACTAACTAACTAACTAACTAACTAACTAACTAACTAACTAACTAACTAACTACTAACTAACTAACTAACTAACTAACTAACTACTAACTAACTAACTAACTAACTAACTAACTACTAACTAACTAACTAACTAACTAACTAACTAACTAACTACAACTAACTAACTAACTAACTAACTAACTAACTACTAACTAACTAACTAACTACTAACTAACTAACTAACTAACTACTAACTAACTAACTAACTAACTAACTAACTAACTAACTAACTACTAACTAACTAACTAACTAACGAACTACTAACTAACTAACTAACTAACTAACTAACTACTAACTAACTAACTAACTAACTAACTAACTAACTAACTAACTAACTACTAACTAACTAACTAACTAACTAACTAACTAACTAACTAACTAACTAACTAACTAACTAACTAACTAACTAACTAACTATAACTAACTAACTAACTAACTACTAACTAACTAACTAACTAACTAACTAACTAACTAACTACTAACTAACTAACTAACTAACTAACTAACTAACTAACTACTAAACTAACTAACTAACTACTAACTACTAACTAACTAACTAACTAACTAACTAACTACTAACTAACTAACTAACTAAACTAACTACTAACTAACTAACACTAACTAACTAACTAAACTAACTACTACTAACTAACTAACTAACTAACTAACTAACTAACTGACTAACTAACTAACTAACTCACTAACTAGCTAACTGACTACTTAACTAAGTAACTAACTAGAACCGTTTAAAGTCTAGTCTATACCCCAGTCCAGTTTATAGCCTAGTTTATTCTATAGTCTAGTCTAGTCTATAGTCTGTTTATACTCTAGTCTATAGTCTGGTCTATAGGCTAGTCCATAGTCTAGTCTACAGGCTATAGTCTATAGTCAAGTCTATAGTCTAGTCTATAGTCTAGTCTATAGTCTAGTCTATAGTCTAGTCTATAGTCTAGCCTATAGTCTAGTCTATAGTCTAGTCTATAGTCTTGTCTATAATCTAGTCTATAGTCTAGTCTATAGTCTAGTCTATAGTCTAGTCTATAGTCTAGTCTATAGTGTAGTCTATAGTCTTGTCTATAGTCTAGTCTATAGTCTAGTCTATAGTCTAGTCTATAGTCTAGTCTATAGTCTAGTCTATGGTCTAGTCTATCGTCTAGTCTATAGTCTAATCTATAGTCTAGTCTATAGTCTAGTCTATAGCCTAGTCTATAGTCTAGTCTATAGTCTAGTCTATAGTCTAGTCTATAGTCTAGTCTATCGTCTAGTCTATAGTCTAGTCTATAGTCTAGTCTATAGTCTAGTCTATAATCTAGTCTATAGTCTAGTCTATAATCTAGTCTATAGTCTAGTCTATAGTCTAGTCTATAGTCTAGTCTATAGTCTAGTCTATAATCTAGTCTATAGTCTAGTCTATAGTCTAGTCTATAGTCTAGTCTATAGTCTAGTCTATAGTCTAGTCTATAGTCTAGTCTATAGTCTAGTCTATAGTCTAGTCTATAGTCTAGTCTATAGTCTAGTCTATAGTCTAGTCTATAGTCTAGTCTATAGTCTAGTCTATAATCTAGTCTATAATCTAGTCTATAGTCTAGTCTATAGTCTAGTCTATAGTCTAGTCTATAGTCTAGTCTATAGTCTAGTATATAGTCTAGACTAATCTATAGTTAGTCTATAGTCTATAGTCTAGTCTATAGTTTAGTCTATAGTCTATTCTACAGTCTAGTCTATAGTCTAGTCTATAGTCTAGTCTATAGTCTAGTCTATAGTCTAGCCTATAGTCTAGTCTATAGTCTAGTCTATAGTCTAGTCTATAATCTAGTCTATAGTCTAGTCTATACTCTAGTCTATAGTCTAGTCTATAGTCTAGTCTATAGTCTAGTCTATAGTCTAGTCTATAGTGTAGTCTATAGTCTTGTCTATAGTCTAGTCTATAGTCTAGTCTATAGTCTAGTCTATAGTCTAGTCTATAGTCTAGTCTATGGTCTAGTCTATCGTCTAGTCTATAGTCTAATCTATAGTCTAGTCTATAGTCTAGTCTATAGCCTAGTCTATAGTCTAGTCTATAGTCTAGTCTATAGTCTAGTCTATAGTCTAGTCTATCGTCTAGTCTATAGTCTAGTCTATAGTCTAGTCTATAGTCTAGTCTATAATCTAGTCTATAGTCTAGTCTATAATCTAGTCTATAGTCTAGTCTATAGTCTAGTCTATAGTCTAGTCTATAGTCTAGTCTATAATCTAGTCTATAGTCTAGTCTATAGTCTAGTCTATAGTCTAGTCTATAGTCTAGTCTATAGTCTAGTCTATAGTCTAGTCTATAGTCTAGTCTATAGTCTAGTCTATAGTCTAGTCTATAATCTAGTCTATAATCTAGTCTATAGTCTAGTCTATAGTCTAGTCTATAGTCTAGTCTATAGTCTAGTCTATAGTCTAGTCTATAGTCTAGTATATAGTCTAGACTAATCTATAGTTAGTCTATAGTCTATTATATAGTCTAGTCTAGTCTATAGTCTAGTCTATAGTGTAGTCTATAGTCTAGCCTATAGTCTAGTCTAATCTATACCCTAGTCTGTAGTCTAGTCTATAGCATAGTCTAGTCTCTTATCTAGTCTATTGTTTAGTCTACAGTCTAGTGTATTGTCTAGTCTATGGTCTACTCTACAGTCTAGTTTTTAGTCCAGTTTAGTTGTAGTCTATAGTCTAGTCTATAGTGTAGTCTATAGTGTAGTCTATAGTGTAGTCTATAGTCTAGTATATAGTCTAGACTAATCTATAGTTAGTCTATAGTCTATTATATAGTCTAGTCTAGTCTATAGTGTAGTCTACAGTCTAGCCTATAGTCTAGTCTAATCTATACCCTAGTCTGCAGTCTAGTCTATAGTATATTTTAGTCTCTTATCTAGTCTATTGTTTAGTCTACAGTCTAGTGTATTGTCAAGTCTATGGTCTACTCTACAGTCTAGTTTTTAGTCCAGTCTAGTTGTAGCCTAGTCTTTAGTCTAGTCTACAGTCTAATTTATAGTCTAGTATATAGTACAGTCTAGACTAGAGTTTGTCTAATTAACTAACTATTTAACTAACTAACTAAATAACTGATCAAAAATGTCTTTTCAAACTTCAGGATAGGATATCTCAAATCAGATTCAATCCATGCAATGGAAAGAATCTAAGAATTTAGCGCGGCTCAATCCTTTGGAAAAGTTTAAGGCCGACAAAATTTTAGGCCGGTGTTATAGGAATTCTTCTTTTAATAAGAGACTCGTGTCTCTTATCAAACATATTATTAAGGAAATTTATCAATTATCATTACAATTTTAGCATAAAATTCAAGTGTCACGTGTTTAACAAATTTCCAGCTCACGACTAACGAAGGTTGATGCCCTAGTTGGGTATTTATTTAGTAACTGCCAAAATCAAGTAATTTCCATTGTATTATATTTAGAATTACAAACATAAGCAGACCTAAATAACTAAAAGTTATACAAACTCTAACCGAGCATCAATTTATTATAAATATTTATTTAATTTTATAAATAAACAATAAAATATTTTGACAAAATACTTAAAAGAATAGTTAATATATCAAAAGCGCAGTTTAAATACGTGAAATGAAACTCATAGAACTTAAAGCAGCAGCATGTGAGTGATGGTCTCTAAACAGTAAAGAGCAAAACAGATGCTACAGGAACAATTCCCGGAAAACGCATCATTAGTATAAAATTAATAAAACTCAAAATTTTCCACTGTTTGTGGTAATATTTTTCTCCACAACTGTGGCAGGTAAATATGGTGTCAAAAAGCGACTACCTACTAAAGAGGGTTAATCCCCTTTTTACCGGAAAATTTCTTATAAGCAGCCGATGCATTTATGATGTGTATCATAAAAATGCATGGAAAATTTTCTTGTTTGTAAATCATTGTCTTATCAATTACTATTTGCTCAAATTATGTTTTCAAAACACGAGATTTACATTTTTTTTTTGTAAAACTCACACATAAAGGTTGCCAATCGAGACGAAAATCGATTATTCTGTAGTCAACGGTCAAACATACAACACTGTTTGGTAAACACATACGGTAACATTTTGTGTTTTAGAAAAATTAAATAAATATTGTGTTAATTACTTTATTTATAAATTAAATATAATTAAATTAAACATGTTGAAAACACAAAATTTTGTTAAACAAAAATGGAAGAAATCGAAATTAATACTTTTAACCCGTTTATCCTTAATATCGTTGGTGTTGTGTTTATTCTATATACGATTTTTATTTATGGCAACTCCGGCTATAGATTTGCCAGCTGATAGTGAGCATGGTAAGTTTTTCTTTATTGTTCAAAAGAAAAGTTATTTCTAAAGTTTACTTATTCTTCTCAAAAGCTTTAAATTCCTTGAAAATTGGTCGTAAAATATTATCGCTGCATAATCATGAAGACAAATATCAGCAGGGAAATTGCTCTAAGCCTGCCATATTGGAATTTCCCTCGGATGGCTTTTCACCGGAACAGCGTAGACACGGTTGGATTATTTTGCATATAGTGTTGATGTTTTACGGCTTTTGGTTTTTGGCCGCCATTTGTGATGACTACTTAATACCCAGCATAGAACAGATTTGTTCAAGTAAGTACTGAAAGAAATATAGACTAGAATAAACTATATAATAGAGCCTAGACTAGGCTATAGACAAGGCTATAGACTAGACTATAGACTAGACTATATATTAGACTATAGGCAAGACTATAGACTAGACTATAGACTAGACTATAGACTAAACTATAGACTAGACTATAGACTATAGACTAGACTATAGACTAGACTATAGACTAGACTATAGACTATACTATAGACTAGACTGTACACTAGACTATACACTAGACTATAGACTAGACTATAGACTAGACTATAGACTAGACTATAGACTAGACTATAGACTAGACTATAGACTAGACTATAGACTAGACTATAGACTAGACTATAGACTAGACTATAGACTAGACTATAGACTAGACTATAGACTAAACTATAGACTAGAATATAGACTAGACTAGACTATAGACTAGACTATAGACTAGACTATAGACTAGACTATAGACTAGACTATAGACTAGACTACAGACTAGACTATAAACTAGACTATAGACTAGACTATAGACTAGACTATAGACTAGACTATAGACTAGACTATAGACTAGACTATAGACTAGACTATAGACTAGACTATAGACTATACTATAGACTAGACTACGGACTAGACTACGGACTAGACTATAGACTATACTATAGACTAGACTATAGAATAGACTATAGACTAAACTATAGACTAAACTATAGACTAGACTATAGACTAGACAATAGACTAGACTATAGACTAGACTATAGACTACTAACTATAGACTAAGACTATAGACTAGACTATAGACTAGACTATAGACTAGACTATAGACTAGACTATAGACTAGACTATAGACTATACTATAGACTAGACTACGGACTAGACTACGGACTAGACTATAGACTATACTATAGACTAGACTATAGACTAGACTATAGACTAGACTATAGACTAGACTATAGACTAGACTATAGACTAGACTAGACTATAGACTAGACTATAGACTAGACTACAGACTAGACTATAGACTAGACTACAGACTAGACTATAAACTAGACTATAGACTAGACTATAGACTAGAATATAGACTAGACTATAGACTATAGACTATACTATAGACTAGACTACGGACTACACTACGGACTAGACTATAGACTATACTATAGACTAGACTATAGACTAGACTATAGACTAGACTATAGACTAGACTATAGACTAGACTATAGACTAGACTACAGAGTAGACTATAGACTAGACTATAGACTAGCCTATAGACTAGACTATAGAAAAGACTATAGACTAAACTATAGACTAAACTATAGACTAGACTATATACTAGACTATAGACTAGACTATAGAATAGACTATAGAATAGACTATAGACTAGACTATAGACTAGACTATAGACTAGACTATAGACTAGACTATAGACTAGACTATAGACTAGACTATATACTAGACTATAGACTAGACTATAGACTAGACTATAGACTAGACTATAGACTAGACTATAGACTAGACTACAGAGTAGACTATAGACTAGACTATAGACTAGACTACAGACTAGACTATAAACTAGACTATAGACTAGACTATAGACTAGACTATAGACTAGACTATAGACTAGACTATAGACTAGACTATAGACTAGACTATAGACTAGACTATAGACTAGACTATAGACTATACTATAGACTAGACTATAGACTATACTATAGACTAGACTACGGACTAGACTATAGACTAGACTACGGACTAGACTATAGACTATACTATAGACTAGACTATAGAATAGACTATAGACTAGACTATAGACTAGACTAGACTATAGACTAGACTAGACTATAGACTAGACTATATACTAGACTATAGACTAGACTATAGACTAGACTACAGAGTAGACTATAGACTAGACTATAGACTAGACTATAGACTAGACTATAGACTAGACTATAGACTAGACTATAGACTAGACTATAGACTAGACTATAGACTAGACTATAGACTAGACTATAGACTAGACTATAGACTAGACTATAGACTAGACTATAGACTATAGACTAGACTATAGACTAGACTATAGACTAGACTATAGACTAGACTAAAGACTAGACTATAGACTAGACTATAGACTAGACTATAGACTAGACTAAAGACTAGACTATAGACTAGACTATAGACTAGACTAGACTACAGACTAGACTACATACTAGGCTACAGACTAGACTATAGATTAGACTATAGACTAGGCTATTTACTAGACTATAGACAAGACTGGATCCTTTTTCCTGAGTAATTTAAATTTATAATTATTTTTACAGATTTCCACATTGATCGTGATGTTATTGGTGCCACTGTTATGGCTGCTGCTGTCTCCAGTCCTGAACTTTTTATGAACTGTATTGGCACTTTCATAACTAAGGGCGACATTGGCGTGGGCACGATAGTAGGATCAGCGGTATTTAATGTTTTGGCAGTGCCCGCCTGTTGTGGTCTATTTGTGGCCAGTTATTTAAAATTGGATTGGTGGCCCATAACTAGAGATTGTTTAATCTATTTGGTTTCTGTTATAGCACTACTGGTTATATTAAGAGATGGTCGAGTCTGGTGGTATGAGGCCTTGGGTCTGATTATAGCCTATTTTGTTTATATGTTAAGTAAGTTGGAGAACGATTTTTTTTTGTAGAAAGGCTTGTAGTTTTGACTTTGTATTTGTTTTTAATTTTAGTTATGTATCATAATCAAAAGATGTCGCGTCAGGCCAAAGACCTATTAAGACGTTGTGGTTACTATAGGCCGCAATATACCGAGGTTACGGAATTTACTGCTTTATTAAGTCATCGACATGAATCGAAATTTAGCTTGGCCACCGAAGCTTATCAGCATATGGAACAGGGTGTATATTCTTCACATATGATGCTATATTTAGAGCATCAGGAAAGAGAGGGTAAGTTTGGGAAATCTCTTAATTTATAGAAAAAAAAATAATTTCTAATAATTTGTCCTTTTTCTTGCTAACAGAATCCATTGCCTCTCCCTGGTCTTGTCAGGAACAAACTTTTGTTGAATTTTTCTTTCGCTGGCCCATAACCTTCCTTTTATGGTTGACCGTGCCCAATAGTCGTAAACATCATTCTTTTAAATATCTGACATTGATATTATCCATTATCTGGATAGCTGTCATATCGTATTTGGTAGCTTTTGTCATAACAATTATAGGTAAGTGAGTCAACAATGTTATCGAATTCTCTCAATATAAAATTACAACAATTTTCCTCGAATTCCCACGATTTTCTTTCAGAAATCTTATCGTGCTTTAATGCTTTATAACTTTTTATAAAATAATAATAAATTTCTACTGAAATTTATAAAGAAATCTATAGATTAGCAAATATTTATTTTCCTTTTCATTACAGGTGACACTCTGCATATACCCGATGCCGTTATGGGTCTTACTATACTAGCTGCTGGCATGAGTATACCCGAAGCTGTTTCCAGTATTATAGTTACCAAACAGGGTCAAGGTTCTATGGGCATTAGCAATTCTTTGGGTTCTAATACCTTTGATATATTATTAAGTTTAGGTTTGCCTTGGTTTATAAAATCCTTTTTCCTACCCGATATAGCCGATCAAAAGTTATTGCTATTAAATTCCGCTAATCTAATGTATGCGGGAATTTTACTCTTAACCTCTCTTTTATGTCTCTACTTAGTGTTTGTTTGGAATAAATTCACCTTGAATTGGTGTGTGGGTGTTTCTTGTATGATCATGTATATAGGGTTTATGGCCCTCTATATACTCGTCGAGTTAAATGTTTTCTTTCCCGTTAATCTGCCCATGTGTAGGCATTAAAAGTTTGTAAAATTCTGTGATTGCAGGAAGCTAAAGTTTAAGTTATAGAATTTAGATTAAGTGGGTTCAGAAATTTCCCTAATTTTAATTTTAATTATAGACGAAATATGTATTTATGTATATCGAATATTAGTTTTAAGTTTTAACCCATAAACGATCAGTATTAATAAAGAGATTGTATGTAAAGCATCTGTATTGAGAAAAGTATGTGTTTGATTTTAATTATCGGTTCACAAGGAACCAATCTAAATATTCTAAATATTCAATATCAACAGATAGCACTTGAGCTATTAATATCCACGACATTCTCGCGAAAATTGTATATTTGCTCAGCAACGATCCGACTCACTCTCGGTTGAAGATTTTCAACACACAGCGACAGCTACATATATAAACCGATCATTTTATATTGATGGGCTTTTAAACGACATTCCGGTTGATGTTTATAATGTGTTAGAAGTAAAACCAATTCAAGTTCTTTTACTAGGTCCCATGAATGGTTCTCAATTAACTAAAATTGGAAAAAATCTTACAGTTAACTGCAAAATGAATAAGATGATTTTCCCCATGACTCAATGGTCAAAACGAAAAACTAATTATATACATACATGTATGTATGTATCTGCCGTTAACGCCCTTACACTAGCTATTGTCTAATTATAGTAAATAGGCCCACGATTTCTCACTTTCCTATTACTCACTAACCAAAAATAAAAAGCAAATCAATTAATTTTCTCTGTCAACCGCCGTTAATAAATGATAAATTTTGAATAATTAAGTATTTTAATATCAATTGTTAAAAACATCCATGAATCATAATGTATTGACACTTTATTAAGAAAGTCGTTTTGTTTAAATAGGCGTTTTATGATAAAAATCTTAGAAATCTATATGTCCAGCATTAAGTCTATACAAAAAACCTAAGTATAGCCCCTACATTACGAGTATGTTTATATATTCTTAACAATTTCCAAAGAATACTGTTAACAATAAAAAAATAACCGAAAGATAATAAAATTAACTAAAATAAAAACAATAATTACAATAAATACAATTTAGTTGATAATAAATAAAATCAATTATCAATATGTTAAAAAATTTATTTTTATTATTAAATATAAGATTGAATAAGAAATGAACCAGAACAGAACTGGAATAGAACTAGAACATAACTAGAACAGAACTAGAAGAGAACTAGAAAAGAACTAGAACAGAACTAGAACAGAACTAGAACACAACTTGAACACAACTAGAACAGAACTAGAACAGAACTAGAACACAACTAGAACAGAACTAGAACACAACTAGAACAGAAATAGAACATAAATAGAACAGAACTAGAACAGAACTAGAACAGAACTAGAACAGAACTAGAACAGAACTAGAACAGAACTAGAACAGGACTAGAACACAACTAAAACAGAACTAGAACAGAACTAGAACAGAACTAGAACAGAACTAGAACAGAACTAGAACTAGAACAGAACTAGAACAGAACTAGAACAGAACTAGAACAGAACTAGAACAGAACTAGAACAGAACTAGAACAGAACTAGAACAGAACTAGAACAGAACTAGAACAGAACTAGAACAGAACTAGAACAGAACTAGAACAGAACTAGAACAGAACTAGAACAGGACTAGAACACAACTACAACAGAACTACAACAGAACTAGAACACAACTAGAACAGAAATAGAACAGAACTAGAACAGAACTAGAACAGAACTAGAACAGAACTAGAACAGAACTAGAACAGAACTAGAACAGAACTAGAACAGAACTAGAACAGAACAAAAATAGAACTAGAACAAAACTAGAACAGAACTAGAACAGAACTAGAACAGAACTAGAACAGCACTAGAACAGAACTAGAACAGAACTAGAACAGAACTAGAACAGAACTAGAACAGAACTAGAACAGAACTAGAACAGGACTAGAACACAACTAGAACACAACTAGAACAGAACTAGAACACAACTAGAACAGAACTAGAACACAACTATAACACAACTAGACCACAACTAGAACAGAACTAGAACAGAACTAGAACAGAACTAGAACAGAACTAGAACAGAACTAGAACAGAACTAGTACAGAACTAGAACAGAACTAGAACAGAACAAGAACAGAACTAGAACAGAACTAGAACAGAACTAGAACAGAACTAGAACAGAACTAGAACAGAACTAGAACAGAACTAGAACAGAACTAGAACAGAACTAGAACAGAACTAGAACAGAACTAGAATAGAACAGAACTAGAACAGAACTAGAACATAACTAGAACATAATTAGAACAGAACTAGAACAGAACTAGAACAGAACTAGAAAAGAACTAGAACAGAACTAGAACAGAACTAGAACAGAACTAGAACAGAACTAGAACAGAACTAGAACAGAACTAGAACAGAACTAGAACAGAACTAAAACAGAACTAGAACAGAACTAGAACAGAACTAGAACAGAACTAGAACAGAACTAGAACAGAACTAGAACAGAACTAGAACAGAACTAGAACAGAACTAGAACAGAACTAGAACAGAACTAGAACAGAACTAGAACAGAACTAGAACAGAACTAGAACAGAACTAGAACAGAACTAGAACAGAACTAGAACAGAACTAGAACAGAACTAGAACAGAACTAGAACAGAACTAGAACAGAACTAGAACAGAACTAGAACAGAACTAGAACAGAACTAGAACAGAACTAGAACAGAACTAGAACAGAACTAGAGCAGAGCTAGAACTTCGAGCGATACCTTTGCTGTTCAATAGCGAAGAGAAACGATTGATATATTTACTATTTTATAGCAAAAAGTATCGATCGATATGAATGCTATTCTGTATATAAAAGTGTCGATAGATACCCTTGTTACTCTATAGCAAGGAATAGAACAGACTCGATTTATTTGCTCTTTTATAGCAAAATGTATTACTGATCGTTACCCTGCTGTTTTAAAGCAAAAAGTATCTATCGAAATCTTAAATATTCTATACCAAAAAATATCGATCGTTATCCTTGCTATTCTAAAGCAAAAAGGTATCGATCATTATCTTCGCTTTTTTATAGCAAAGAGTAACGATCGATATTTGATACTCTATAACATACATAACGCTCTTTTTAATTAAATCTTCTTAATTAAATTGAAGTATTTTTGTCTACCATTATTTTTACAACTTAAATTGTCTAGAAGCTTCCATTTTGTACACATACACGTGTTTTACAATAAATTAATTAAACTTATTTCCCAAAACACTTCAGATTTCTAAACATGTTAGGTAACCTAATGAAGATAACAATGAAATTCTCTTTTAGTACTAAAATCCAATTGTTTAAATTTTATAAATAAATTAAATAGAATTTAATCCTTTTCTTCTTTCAATTATCTTTATAAAAATTCATATTCTTCAAATGTTATCAATTAAATATTTGATTAAATTAATGACATTTTGACAAATATTTCAGATAGAAATATGAGTTATTGTTTTTTTGTAACTATATTTAGACACGTTTTTAAAATCGAGCGATTTCTCTTTTTTTTTTTTTTTTTTTGCAAATCATTGGGTAAATATCAAGATCTTAGCTTTCATTAAGAAATATTCAAAATCGCTTAGAAAAAATATTGATTATACGAAAACTGATTAGATTTTACTATTGTCTGTAATTTCGGTTCTTTGTTTACAAAAAACATGTTATCTTGTTTTTTAAATCTTCTCAAGTATTTCCTGTTTTTACATAAATAATCTTCAATTATTTCTCAATAACCTCGATCTGTATCTATATATTGAAGAGCCCACAACCACTAGCTAAATATTCTAAGCAAAAATTCTATTTTTATGTTTCATTTCTACTTAATTGTTTCGCAAAACTAATTAAAAGTATTTGTTATTTTTAGAAATTGTTTTTCCATAATCTTGGCATTTTATAAAAATGATATATTTATATATTAAAACCCCATATAATTTATTTTATGCGAACATCTTACGTACTCATTTTTTACTAATATGGGCTTAACGAATGTATACTGATCATTCATTCAAGTTATTTTTAAAATTCATAATTTGAATTATATCGTAGACAAATTACCCATTACTAATGACCGCATTACTCTATAAGATAAATAATAAACCCATATCTGGTTGGGTCGGTATATGAAGACACTAAATGTTTGCTATTATTTAGAAACTAGAACTGAACACGTACAGAAAGAACAGAACTAGAACAGAACAGAACAGAACTAGAATAGAACTAAAACAGAATTAGAACAGAACTAGAATAGAACTAAAACAGAACTAGAAGAGAACTAGAACAGAACTAGAACAGAACTAGAACAGAACTAGAACAGAACTAGAACAGAACTAGAACAGAACTAGAACAGGACTAGAACAGAACTAGAAGAGAACTAGAGCAGAACTAGAACAGAACTAGAACAGAACAAGAACAGAACTAGAACAGAACTAGAACAGAAGTACTACAGAACTACTACAGAACTACAACAGAACTACAACAGAACTACAACAGAACTAGAACAGAACTAGAACAGAACTAGAACAGAACTAGAACAAAACTAGAACAGAACTAGAACAGAAATAGAAGAGAACTAGATCATTAATAGAACTGAACTAGAACAGAACTAGAACAGAACTACAACAGAACTACAACAGAACTACTACAGAACTACAACAGAACTACAACAGAACTAGAACAGAACTAGAACAGAACTAGAACAGAACTAGAACAGAACTAGAACAGAACTAGAACAGAACTAGAACAGAACTAGAACAGAACTAGAACAGAACTAGAACAGAACTAGAACAGAACTAGTACAGAACTAGAACACAACTAGAACAGAACTAGAACAGAACTAGAACAGAACTAGAACAGAACTAGAACAGAACTAGAACAGAACTAGAACAGAACTAGAACAGAACTAGAACAGAACTAGAACAGAACTAGAACAGAACTAGAACAGAACTAGAACAGAACTATAACAGAACTAGAACAGAACTAGAACAGAACTAGAACAGAACTAGAACAGAACTAGAACAGAACTAGAACAGAACTAGAACAGAACTAGAACAGAACTAGAACAGAACTAGAACAGAACTAGAACAGAACTAGAACAGAACTAGAACAGAACTAGAACAGAACTAGAACAGAACTAGAACAGAACTAGAACAGAACTAGAACAGAACTAGAACAGAACTAGAACAGAACTAAAACAGAACTAGAACAGAACTAGAACAGAACTAGAACAGAACTAGAACAGAACTAGAACAGAACTAGAACAGAACTAGAACAGAACTAGAACTAGAGCTAGAACTAGAACACAACCAGAGCATAACTAGAACACAACTAGATTAGAAGTAGAACAGAACTACAACTAGAGCTAGAACTAGAACACAACCAGAGCATAACTAGAACACAACTAGATTAGAACTAGAACAGAACTAGAACAGAACTAGAACAGAACTAGAACAGAACTAGAACAGAACTAGAACAGAACTAGAACAGAACTAGAACAGAACTAGAACAGAACTAGAACAGTACTAGAACAGAACTAGAACAGAACTAGAACAGAACTAGAACAGAACTAGAACAGAACTAGAACAGAACTAGAACAGAACTAGAACAGAACTAGAAGAGAACTAGAACAGAACTAGAACAGAACTAGAACAGAACAAGAACAGAACTAGAACAGAGCTAGAACAGAACTAGAACAGAATTAGAACAGAACTAGAACAGAACTAGAACAGAACTAAACAGAACTAGAACAGAACTAGAACAGAACTAGTACAGAACTAGAACAGAACTAGAACAGAACTAGAACAGAACTAGAACAGAACTAGAACAGAACTAGAACAGAACTAGAACAGAACTAGAACAGAACTAGAACAGAACTAGAACAGAACTAGAACAGAACTAGAACAGAACTAGAACAGAACTAGAACAGAACTAGAACAGAACTAGAACAGAACTAGAACAGAACTAGAACAGAACTAGAACAGAACTAGAACAGAACTAGAACAGAACTAGAACAGAAATAACAGAACTATAACAGAACTAGAACAGAACTAGAACAGAACTAGAAGAGAACTAGAACAGAACAGAACTAGAACAGAACTGGAACAGAACTGGAACAGAACTGAACAGAACTAGAACAGAACTAGAACACAACTAGAACAGAACTAGAACAGAACTAGAACAGAACTAGAACAGAACTACAACAGAACTACAACAGAACTACTACAGAACTACAACAGAACTACAACAGAACTAGAACAGAACTAGAACAGAACTAGAACAGAACAAGAACAGATCTAGAACTAGAACAGAACTAGAACAGAACTAGAACAGAACTAGAACAGAACTAGAACAGAACTAGAACAGAACTTGAACAGAACTAGAACAGAACTAGAACAGAACAGAACTAGAACAGAACTAGAACAGAACTAGAACAGAACATAACTGGAACAGTAATATAATAGAACTATATCATAAATAGAACTAAATTAGAACTAGCCCTCGTATTTTTGAGCTCTTCATAGAAAAATATCAGTTAATACTACCACCATCGAATTTTCTATTGACAATTATACAAAATGCGTCATTAGATTAAAATAATCCCTAAAATTTATCTTTCGAGACAAAGTGTTCGGCTCTCAACTGATTTACTACAAAAGAATATGATTAAATATATATAGACCACACACTACAATAATAAATTTAACATTTAAAATATTAACGCCAACAAAAGAATCAACCAAAAACTTCACAATTTTACCCCTTTTTCCCGAAATTGTCACAACAACATTTTCTCAATGAGTTGTACTAAATACACCAACAATAACAACAACTAACCAAACCATCTTATCAATTAACTAATATCAGTCAAAGTAAAGTACTGTAGTATATATTTTAAGTTCTAGTGGTGGCAATTTGTTGTTGGTATTTGATTAAATACAGTGACTATCTACAGCTGATATTGGCAAATGTCTGAGGGCCCAGATAATGCTTTAAACTAAATGGAAAAACAAAATGCTCCTGCTATTGTATTGTATTGTGACGGACTGACTGGCTGACAAGTGTATAAAATTCCATAAAATAAACTCGATTTGATTTTATTTCGCATTATTGCGATCATAAACACATTGGCAGTATAACGGCGAGGACGTGCAAAAAAAACGGGCAGAGAATAGAAACAAAAAAGAAAAATAATATAAATCAGAAACCACTAAAATACAATATTTTTATTATTTAATTATTAAAAAGACGTTATAAAAATAATATAAAATACGCGAATGTGGAATTTTTCTAAACTAGAGTTACAACGAAAATGTTTAAAAGTTTTTCTAATATTTTATTTGGTTTCCTGATCTTATAAAGTTCGAAAATATCACTGGTTTTGTTCAAACTAAACGAATTTAAATGAAGAAAAAAAAATTCAAAACAACATGATCAATTAACGGTTAAACGAGTTTAAAAATTTGAAAATTTAACATTATTTTCTAACTTAAGCTTTTTATGGTGTCTAAGCTAAGACAAACAAAAAGCTTTAAAACGAACTTGAGTTTAGAAGCTTAACTTTAAATTGTGTGCGGATCATACAAAAAAAAACAAATTTGTTTGAACAAGAAAAAGTTTACTTTTTGGAAGCTGTTCTTAACAGTTTTGTGTGTGTTAAAAAGTTTCTAAATAACAGTGTATAATTGAGTCTGTGTGTGTGTTCTGCTATTACCCTGGGAAACGGAAATATGTTGCGGAAAACAATTTTGTGTCTGGCTGTGTTGCTAGTTATGTTTATAAGCAATCATACAACTTTGGCAGCAACAAATGAGGGTGAGTTTGAAAAAAATTTTAAATTTTAATGTTAGTTAAGGAATCAAAAGTAGTTTTGGCAAAGGGTGACTAAAATTTAAATCAAACTGAACTAGAATAGAACAGAACT